>NW_008708986.1:5909817-6053950 GCF_000327385.1 Lottia gigantea
ACGTGGCCGCAGCGACATTTAATGGCGTTGAACTGATGGTCTCGTAGTACGTTGTTGGTCCGGAGTCTGGTTGCCACTTTGCAGATGGCTACACATGGATGGTTTGGTTTGGTTTGGTTTGGTATCTTCGGATCAATCTGGTATCTTGTGGTGTCGAGGTTCCGTAACATGTCAGACCATTTCTGGTTGATCCTAGAAGAGACGATACTGCAGAACTCCGAATAGGAGTATTCTACAGGCTCGATATCCTCCAGACTCAGACTTTCTTTGGCACATCGGTCTGCTTGATCATTGCCAGGAATGGAGACGTGCGATGGAACCCTTACTAATTCAATCTTCTGGTTGTTGTTGGTTTGGTAGTTGTGGATCATTCTTCTTATTTCGGAAATAACTTCTGACCTGCAATTAGAAGAGGTGAGAAAAATAGATTGGAGGCTGCTTAGCGAGTCGGATAGAATCGCGGCATGCTCCGTGTGATTGACGGACAGCCATGCTACCGCGTCCCTGATGGCAAAAAGTTCTGCTGTGAACACTGAACAGTGCGGGGGGATCCTTTTACTGATGCGGATGCCTTTTGCTGGGATGCACAAACCGTAACCTGTTGCGGTACTACTCTTGGAACCATCGGTGTAGATCTTCAAATGGTCGGCGTACACGGAATCAATGAGATCAAGAGCATGAGCTCTTGCTCCCACTGGGTCCTCGTGCTTGTTGGTACTCTGGATCAGCTGGGTGTTGACTGTCGGGTTGGTAACCTTCCAAAACGGAGTAGCCGATAGGCGGCGTTCAAGGATCGTTACTTGATCGAGCTGATGCTCTCTCGATAGATCAATGACCGCTTGCCCGTAAGAAATACTCCGATTCTTCTGGTTATTTCCGACACGAGTAAATCTTCTGATGCTGGAATACGTCGGACAGCTTTCGGACAAATACTGAAGTTTCCCCCAGAATTTGAGAGATAGCTCCTCCCTCCGAAGAGAGAGGGGTTTCTCTCCCACCTCCTGAAGTAGCGCCTCATTCTTCGTACCTACGGCTGCCCTGGTGGCAATACGTATAGCTTTCATGTGTAGAACGTCGAGTTTCTTCAGTTGTGTATCACTTGCTTTACCATAGGCGATACAACCATAATCAATAACTGAGCGAACCAGTGACCTGTACATCATCATTAGAGTTTCTCTGTTTGCTCCCCATGTGGTACCTGAAACATAACGCATAACATTTAAGATTTTTGTAGACCGGTTACAGATATAGTCAATGTGCGTACTCCAAGTCAGACACTTGTCAAAGTGTACTCCCAGGAACCTTACTGAATTCTCATGCTTAATCTTCACACCATTCAGTCTAAGGTCAATACTGTCGTGATCTTTCTTTCTGCTGCAGAACAAACCGACGGTTTTAGCTTCCGAAATAATGAAGCCCCAGTCGTTTGCCCATTTAGCAACTTGGTTCAGAGCAGTTTGCATACGCCATTTAACTTTATTGAGGTCATTGTGACCAGTCCATATCGAACTGTCATCTGCATATAGAGCCGTGCTAACCGAGAGCTCTATATGCTTTACATAATCCAGGGCCAGATCATTGATCATAATGCTGAAGAGGGTAGGGCTAATAACCGAGCCTTGCGGGGTTTCATCTTGCTGTCTTGGCGTAGAAAGATATGATCGCTTGCCTTGTTGACATTTTATGTAGGCCGCCATTGTTACCCGCGATATCTGTATATCTGGCTTTTGATTGGATAAAAAAAAACCTTGACATTTGTCGCGCATGAATTTGTGTCTACATACGAAAGAAAATAATCCGTTAAAAATTTTTTTTTTTTCGAACAATAGCACAGCTTTAGAGAGGTGGTAGGTTGTTGAAATGTATCTTTCGTGTGATAATAAAGCCAGAAACAAAATTTCATTATTTCATGAGAGGGGGTCTATTAGAAGTGAAAATAAAAACGTTCAGTCCATATCTGTGGATATAGCAAGCAAGCAAGAATGACACCACGCCAGCAGGAGGGTAAGAGAAGCTTGTTCGTCCATTCTGCTGGAGCTATGGCGTGGTCTGATGTGAGCAATCACGTTACGTTTCACAATGCAAAATCAACAGATCGACGACGACCCAGCGATGTGTAACAGATGGTACGATTTTCCTGCTTTTGCGAAGAGGTCGCGATCCGATGAGAAGGCTTGTGATCACTTGCGGTCATCGTAGAAGCATAGCGAGCATTCTGCATAATTATGTCATTGCGAAGCATTGCGATTGTGCACTTTTTCTATCGCAACTGGTTCGCACACCATGGCAAAGCCCAGTGGGACTGGGGCTATAAGGGACATATTTCAGAAAATTTTGGTGTATAGTTTTTACAAATTTGAGCAAAAAAAAGGTCCGGCTTACAAAATTTGTCTTTAAAGGGACAGGTTCGCCATTTTCGGGGGTTGATTTGGGTCTTGAATATATGTAAATAGCCTTCAAAAATATTAGAAATGTAACAAAATCCTCGAGTAATTCCTATAAAAATACTTCAAGCTAAGAATTTTACTCCTTATTTCTTTAGATATGTCTTTTCTACGTCACAGAGTATCTTAAAATGACGTCGTCTTTTTAACTTTTAAATGCAGAAAATTCTAGAAATCTGGAATTTGAAGGGTCTAATTTCGATGGTGAGCTGTGAACACTATTATTGATTAGCTTAGCTAACAAAATTCCAGTTTCTGTGACTAAGGTACGATTGGTCATAAAAAAGAGTGCACATGTGTCTTTAAATCCGTACATTATTTTTGGAATATGTGGTCGTATATTGTCGTCGCCCCTGTCCGTCGGTCCGTCCGTCAACATTTCTTGTGAGCACTATAGAGACTACAGTTTTCATCTGATTTTGTTAAAACTTGGTGTGATGCTTTAGATTGATAAGATCTCGGTCAAGTTCGAATTTGACATATTTTCGATGAACGGTTTTTGAGATATATATTGCACTTGACTTTGTTAAAACGCTTCGAAATTTGTTAAAAATAGTTTGTGAGCAGGATTGACACTACAGTTTTCAACCGATTCTGATGAAACTTGGTGTGATCATTGGAATTGATAAGATCTCGGACAAATTCTAATTTGACATATTTTCGAAGAACTGTTTTTGAGTTATTAACCTTGACTTTGTAAAAAATTTTTAAAAATAGTTTGTGAGCAGGATTGACACTACAGTTTTCAACAGATTCTGATGAAACTTGGGTGTGATCATTGGAATTGATAAGATCTCGGACAAGTTCTAACAAGAGATATTTTTGATGAACATTTTTTGAGTTATTGCCCTTGACTTGGTAAACACGCGTCAAAAGTTGTTTTTTGCCCTTGATTAGAGCTGTGTGATTTAATTGTTTTGTTGTATTTGGGTTATTGATATTGATTTTAAAACATTTTGTGGAATTATTCAGCATAAATAACTGGCATATATATATATATGTAATTGAATTCAAACTAATAAAATTTCTTCAATATAAGAAAATTCGTACTTTAGTCACTAAAGACTGTTTTATTATTTCTGGCAGCTGCCAGTGGGCGTATGTTACCTTGCATCGCAAGCTATCTTATTTAACTATGTCATCTCATAATCTCTCAAGCCTCCAATTATGAAATGTTGTATTCAATCTCTCCATGAATTGGGACTACTAATTTCAACTAATCTTTGGTGACCTCGCAGCTGATATGTTTAACATTCCCTTTTTAGTGCCCCCTTTCCTTCGGAAAAAGTTTGTACCCCCACTTCATTTCAAAGAGATTTGATAGTAAGATTTTTATATTTTTTTATACCAAAGTAAGTATAAGATTTCACCCATAAATTCTATTTTCAAAAATGTCCAGTTCCGTCTTAAGAGGTGTATGCCTATGGCTCTTCCATTGCCCGACCACTGCCCCTTTTATCGACCCGAGGCCGAATTCATACTTTTCAATGCAACTTATCATGATATATCATTGAAATGTAATAACATTATATTTGTAATTGTATATTCGAAAGTAAATTTATTGGTTAAGGATTTCTGTCCGAACACATAGTTTCTTTTCATGTGTGTATAATATTAAAGGGTTTCAAAAAGGGTTTTGTGTACATTGTATGTATATCGATCAAACAATCATGTAAATGATATATGCGCAATTGAAATTTCCTATCAGATGTCTGTGGTACCGGTAATTCCAGAAAAGAAAACAAGTACTAACCACCCGAACCACAAAAAGTCCAAAACAACAGTTGGCAATGTACTTTTAGTAGTATATTGTATATCAATCATAACGAGAAAGTAACACTTTTCACAAATTTGTCGATTAACCGATTCTTACTGATTAAATTTGTAATAATTGGAATATCAGCTTTTAAATAGTACTGAAAGCTGAACCCATTTAAAAAAGTGTGAAGATAATAAGTACTTGTTTGGCTCAGAAAGTAATGTAACAGAAGGAGAATTTTGGTAAACATCAACAATCTTTAGTTTAGCATTGCTAATTGACATTTATCATAATGTTATCTGTAGTGTAAATATCCTTAAAAACCTTTTACCCTATAAAAATATGTATTTTGGTTATCTAATATATTCTACTTTTGACACCCATACTTTTGAGCAGGAGACGAGAAAATAGAAGACGCTTTCATTTATTCCATTTTAAAATGTAAGTATCATCAAGTGTATTTCATAAATGGACGTTATTTTTTTTATATTCCTCATTACATACATGTAGCCTTCATTTATAAACAATGGCTGTCTTGAGAATTATTATAATGTGAATTCACTATCTAGCGAGATGTTGCTTTATCTGAATGTCTCCTCGACATCAGCAGAGGAAATCTCCGATTATCCAGTTTATCCCATATGTAAAATGCTAAATTATGAGGATCTTGGTGGTTCAGTCGATTAGACAGAAGTACTTAGTCTTTCAGCAGACATCTGAATGTCGATTTCGTCGATTTCGAAAGCTTTGGGATAGCTATCGGGTTCATTGCTTGTTAATTTCGTCGGGTTTTGGAATTCAACATTATTTTGGATTGCAAATGCCGGATATCTCCTTATGATTTTTCATTTTCTATGTAAATTGCCAGACATTAATAGCTAGCTTTATGTATACAAGATTCTTATCTGGAAAACTTAAGACTCACTAGTTCGTATTTCTTAACCAAAACCTGAGCAGAACAGTTAGACGTACACTTTCATTTCAATTTATAAAAAAGAAACGAATAGATATCCCTAAGCAGACTTTACTAATGGCTGGTATGTGATTTTTTGGTTTTATTTTATATACTTCTTTATAGGCGGTGGTTTTCAATTTAACAATTCTAATAAGGATGACCTATTCCAAGTAATGAGTAAAGATGTCTTTAAAGAGATCTAACTCAAAGTATCCTGCTGTTAACTTTAAATGTCAAAACTAGCTAAAAGATTTATTTATTACGTAAACATTTAACGTCGCTTTTTTTTTGTTAACTAATGTACGTTTTTAGCAAAAAAATCTTTTTTGGCTTAGGCTATTTATGCACTATTCGAAGATATAATCAAAAAGATATCTCATAACAGCATTTAACTTGTGTCATAATTTAGCTCAAGACGACATTAACTTCCATCTGTTCGTGTACCAAGAAACATTCATCAATACAGAAATATTCCAAAAAAATGATATTGACTGTACCTTGTCCAGGGCTAAAAAAATGACCCTTAGTATAAAAGCAAATTTCATACATATATTGTAATAATATTTTATAAAAAAAAAAATTCTTTGATGTTTCATTGGCGTATCTTGTTGCTTTTTGTCACCTTTTTGTCGACTGAATTGACTGTGTTTAGATTTATTGTCTCTTAGATGTACATAATAAAATATCTTGCCGACTTCCACATTGATAGAAGTAGATTGCAAAACACAGACAATGTTATTAGATCTGGATGAGAGAAGCAAAAGATCTACAATCAATGCTGTTACCAGTAGCTCAACTAGGGACTTGTTGAACGAAGTACAGGGGGCCCTCACTAACCTAGTTGAGCCACTGGCTGTCATAAATCTATGCGTAGAATAAAACATGTTTGTAATGTTCAATGTTCAAAGAATAATAATATTCAAATGTAATATGTTGGATTTTTATTTTGTTTGCCTGAAGTATATATACTAATAAAATCTGATGAAATGTAGATGAAGGTTTCCTCAATTGTTAATATACATGAGATTTTCACGACAACTTGTCATATGCCTTCCTCCAGACAATAGATTTATCTGATTCTGCTATCACTGGTATCACTGAATTCCTTGTCCTTTGCCGTATAATCAGTGCACATAGATTCGATTTAAAATAAGATCCAAAATCCAACACGCAATTGTATAAACACAAAGAGATGACAGTCAAAAATAGTTCATCAAATTTTCATCTAATTCAAACATGAACATTGTCTCCTCGACGTACACACAACACACAATAACTCATCTGATTATTAACAATTTCGAATTTTCCTCAAGATCTGACAACAACTGTAGTCTCTATCACGTTTTTATGCCATATTCGAGATCTCAATAAGTACATGCATATCAAGTTTCATCAAGATCGGATAGGTGCAGTAGCCTCTATTGTGTCTACAATCCAAGATCAACTATTAAATCAAGGGCAATGACTCGACATTGACCGAGATCTTATCAGTATATACATGCATACCAAGTTTCATTAAGATCAGATAAAAAAGTTTAAAGCATACATACTTTTTTACGCCCGGATGGGCAAATTTAACGGGACTGCTTCACTTTTTCTACAATTTTGTCTCTATCCATCACAAGACATCGCTTTTCCATATTTACCCATTGCAGACCATCCCAGATTCCTAAATTTCCAATGGGACTGGGGCTTTATCTATTTTAGGAACCAAATCAAGCCAATCCAAACCTCTTCTTACATATTTATCTTAATTATATCTTTAGTATAAATATCCTTAAAAACATTTTACTTTATAAAAATATATATCTTCGTTTATTTTTTATCTCAGCATTTTTGAGACCCTCACATCTGATTAAGAGGTCAAAAGTTTAGGAAAATGATATATAAAGACAGTCAAATTGAAGACACTTTCAAATTTTTAGAAATCAGCATTTGCAAGCGAACTCTAATTTGTCACCTACCAACCAACAGACCAAGATAATTTCATTTATTCCCTTTTAAAATGTAAGTATCAACTTTATGTTATATATTAGGCAGTTCACCGTTGTATATTCCAATTTCTATGCAAGACAGAAAATTACAAATCTATTTCGTAAATTTAAATTTACATTTCCAAACAGTGACTATCTTTATAAAGGAATATCCTAAAGGAACATTTCTACAATGCGACTACTAGTGGTTGATTACAGTTGCTGGTAAACGGTCAAAGTTTCGATATGTAGATTCGGCCATGTAGACTACGGATTGGATAATATAAATTATTTTTTGAATCACCCGCTTCTGGGCTCAGTGCATCAATACTCTCAAATCTTTTAACGGAACTGAAGGTATTTTTGAACTGAACAGAAACGACCAAAGAAAACGTGAATCGACTAGGAACCGAGCAGAAAAACGATCAGGAAAACTATCACAAACTATTTTGCGATTCTAAGCAAGCTCATTCATGTCGGTTTATGTTTTAGTATGGTATGTACTTGCCTAATTATGAATTCTTTGCAGGCGCAGTTCAGCTAATTCTTTCAGAGGATATCTCACTAGCTTCCGTTAAACTTCCGGAAAACTGACATCTTCCGTTTTGAAAGAACTGGGATAGGTATCAGGTTCATTATATTGTCATAGATTATTCAAAATATGCGTTGCGATTTTTTTGCGATTTGATAGTTTTCAGATTCCAGGCGATAATAGTAACCATAATGTATACAAAATCAATACTGATCACGATTGTAGTAGGAATACTCATCGAAGCTTCAGCAAGTAGTTCATCAAGCTCTTCAGAGGAGATGGCGACTAAACGTAAAAATATTTTTTATCTAATTATTCCTTTGAATGTATGGTTGAGTGTGTGTATCTTTGTTTGTTTTTGTGAGTCTAAATCACCATATCGAAACCACAATGCTTAACTTTCCTACTCATATGCTTCATCGTAAGTTTTGTTGAAACAACGTCCACATGATCAACCAGATCTTTACCAGATTATAGCGTCAATATATTGGAATTACCATGTGGGCATGCGTATTTTGTAACTATATTTCAAATATTTAATGTTATTTGCTATATGGAATCTATTTAAGTTATTATGTTTCATTTTGTAGAGTCAGGATTCTATTGTGACCCCGCTGATCCGGGTCCTTTACCAATAAATAAAATTTGTGATAGGGTTAACGATTGTCCTAATATGGTAGACGAAGTTGGTTGTCAGCCACACAGTAAGTCATTTCCTTCTTGTTTCCTTGTACGAGGATTTATTTATCTATGTGCTCTGTTGTAGAATTCTATTTCCCGGGAATCAGAACTCGTTTCATAAGAGTTACCGATTATTGCTATTCTTTAAATATGTATTTTCAAAGTTATTTTCCTTGGCCTGTAAGTACATTGGTAGCCCTTTTAGTTGGAAGATCGAAGTTTGTTTGTTGTTCCTTATATTTTGTTATTTAATCTGAAACAGGGTGATGTCGAGTTATAATTCGTGGTTCATAGTTCGTGATAGTTTCAAAATCTGAATCTGATTTGTGGTGGGTTATTGTTCGTGGTTAGACATAGTTCTTTCTTCAATCTGAATCTGGTTTGTGGTGTGATATTCTTCGTGATTGGTTACAGTTCGTAATTCAAGCTAATATGGTAACTGGTGAGTTACAATTCGTGCTTAAATTCTTCACTTTTTTTCTTTTATTTTTCAGCTTGTCCAAAGCCCGGTACCTTCTTTTGTGGTTTCGAAGACTGTGCATCAGTGGATTTATATTGCAACGGTGTAATTGATTGTGATGCAGATGAACAATATTGTTTGAACTTTTAGTTTGTGATCAATAAAAAATGTCTACATTACTAATATTGTTTTATTGTGAATTGTGTCATTTATTTTATGAATAACACACAATCTTTTCTTCAAGTTTGGATTAGGTTATTTATTCACTATTCTTAGACATATAATCAAACATATCTCATAACAGCATTTAACTTGTGTCAAAATTTAGCTCAAGACGACATTAACTTCCATCTGTTCGTGTACCAAGAAACATTCATCAATACAGAAATCACCCAAAAAATTATACTGGCTGTCTTCATACATTTTTCGTAATTGTTTATCAAAAAAACATTCATTCATTGGCGTTTTCGGTTGCTTTTTGTCGCCGTTTTGTCGACTGAATTTACTGTGTATGGTTTTATTGTCTCTTATATGTACATAATAAAATAAATTGCCGACTTCCACATTGATAAAAGTAGATTGCAAAACACAGACAATGTTATTATATAAACAATTAGATCTGGATAAGAGAAAGAAAAGCAAAAGATCTACAATCAATGCTGTTAATGCTGTGGCTCAACTACCATAGGGACTTGTTGAACCAGGTCCAGGGGCCCCCACTGACCTAGTTGAGCCACTGGCTGTCTTAAATCTATGCGAAGACTGGTTAAATGTTTCGTAATCAGAATATCGATTTAAATATACCAGTAAATTAAACATGTTTGTAATGTTCAATGTTCAAAGAATAATAATATACATATTTAATATGTTTGATTTTTATTTCATTTGTTAAAATGAAATGAAATGAATGGAGTTTCACGTGCTACTCTTCTGCACCATGTGAGCTAATGAAGACGAACAACGCCATGCAGAGTGCAATAAGGGAAATTTTGTCAGGACAGCGGCATTAGCATGCTCTTTTTCGATTTCCAACTGTCGAGGGATCTTTAACGTGCACAGCCTGTAGCACACGGGGCCTCGGTTTATTGTCTAGACTAGACGCTTTTTCCATGTCAGCCCCTCTTACCTGCATCACTGACAGGGGGAAACCGGGTTGAAAAATCCGAAGGTATTATCTCGACACATGCCGGGATTGAACCCTGGAATTTCATTTGTTTGACAGCTATATATACTGATGTAGATAATGTTGATAAAGGTTTCCTCAATTGTTAATATACATAATAAGACTTTCATGACAACTTGTCATATACCTTCCTCCAGACAATAGATTTATCTGATTCTGCTATCACTGCTTTCTACCAGCTAGACTGAATTCCTTGTCATAGATTTTTGCCGTATAATCAGTGCACATTGAGTCGGATTTAAAATAAGATCCTGATTCCAACATGCAATTGTATAAACACAAAGTGATGATCGAGTTCGAATACAAGCGTATTATGAGATTCTAATTTGTCCAAAAGAAGCACACTACTATAGCCCATTTAGTATTTAATTGATTGGTTTGAAACTAGGAGACCGTCTTTATTAACCCACATGGAGCAGAAAAGTAGGACGCAAAACTCCATTCATTTCATTTGAAACAAGGAGAGTGAAGAATAAAACAAAACTTTTGCGAGCTACATACCAAAGTGAAGGTATCAGGACGATGTCTTGGTGTTTCACTTAAATAGAGGAACACAAATGAATGGTTTACTACTCCTAGGTTTAAATGTACACATCGTTTCAGCAATTTAGGAATACATTGTCATAATCAGGCTCACTTTTATCCTGATGAGGCTCACATTTAACCTGATGACAACAATGCAACTGTCGCAAAGTTTTGTACATAATATTTTGTTTCATTAGTTAATGTGACTTCTACCCCAAGTCGACAGCATGAGCTCGGGTTTTCCAGGCAATCCATTTGCTCATGTGTTTTCTTTATGTATCAAGATATCAACATAGCGTGATTACCGTGCTAAACTTATGGAATCTTCTGATCGAATGAATAATTCAGTATTGAAAGGAACAGTTGTATTTGTAATCAGTTAATAGTAACATTCTCAACATACAATCATTAGGCTATGTTTAAAAATGTATGGGAATGTCTTATACCGCAGGATTTTGGCTGTATTTATATTTTTAGGTGCTGGTAAGTACTAAAGGTGTCCAGCCTTGTGTAACTGATAGCTTTGTGTTGTATTGTTTTTTTTTTCAGATTTAACAGGATTATAGTGCCATTATCACAAGTACCGTACAATTTCAAATGGCACATACAGGCTTCAAAATCGGGGTTCAATTCATTTTTACCAAATTTCAGTTCTGGCTAATTAAATATGATTTGTTTCGCAATTCATAAAAATTTGATAGCAATTCATAATGTTCCAGTTGCAGATTTAAGTTCGATCTTGCCAAAGACGTTATTTCTCTAAGGTTTTATAGAGACTGTCAAGAGTTGCCGTATATTTCTAGATTTGTCAGACATTTCTGACGAAAAATATACAATTTTAATTGCCTCGCAGGTCGTCGTGATCATACAAAATATTCGATCGCCATAGCGGCCATTTTGAATCACAAATTGCGATGCAGTATCGCCTAAATTGAACCCTGCTTAAATTCACTTTAAAACACATTATTAATGTACAGTTATAGTTTATTTCTGGTTTTGATATGCACCGTATTTAATTAATGAAGACGGATAACACGTCTCTTCTTTAAAAGCAATGAAACAGCATGATATCCAACAAGAAAGTTCACCTCTGTGGAACCGTTTTTTGTTCTTTTTTGCTAGTTTACGGAAACTCAGAAATTTCTAAATCTAAGAACTCAAATGGAAGACAAGAAACCTCGTCTGCAGTATACATAGACCTACAACCCAGAATCAAAAAACCGTCTCGTATAGTTTCTGTGGTGAGTAATTCCCTATTATGATAGTATAGTAATGCGCAATTTGGCGTCGATTCATTATACTATAGACCAGTGGTTCTCAGTACAGAGGAGGAATTTCTCCCCAAGGGAGGAATTAGGAGACCATGGGGAGTAATTATTGTCAGGGTGGGGAGGAATCGTTATACCTGGGCGGAAATCGGAGGTAAGGTAATTTACAACTAAAATTGACGTCATTCACCCCGGACATACAGAAAATCGAGAACCAATCGTGACCCAAGGATCACATTTAACTATCATAGTTAACCGTTGCATACCTTTTTGAGTGAAATGACTTATTTATTTTGGAGAGGAATAGATTTGGAATCACTCTTCAGGGGATGAATGGTTTCACTGAGTTTGAGAAGCACGGCTATAGACTTTTCTCATTTTCGGTGAGTTCGCTTATATCGCAAGTTTGAGAGTGACATCCCAATTCTACATGTCTACACCCTTTGACCCGTCTTCATTAGCCCAAAAAGTGGAAAAGAGTAGGACGTTATACTCTGATAAAAAGTGTGTATCCAAAACACGTATCGACAGATGCGATGTGCTCTAGTAAAATCGAATATATTGTCAATTTCTACTTTTTACTTGTTTCTATTGGAAAATATAGAAACCAATGTTACCACAGACTTGGGAATGTGCTGGTTATTTAATCCTTGAATGGCATTTAGTTTATAGATATTATCTTATTACAGAGTGTGTGAGGAAGTTTGTTTGAAATGTATTATGTACTAACCTTCTACACTTACATGATATTTACATTTATATTGTAGGCTGGTGCTTCTGGAATTGGGGATGAAATTTGCTTTTGTTTATGTGACAATCCAGAAACATTTCATTTGCCCCAAACCGCAGAAGAAACACAGGCGTTTATTGAGGACTTTAAGAAAGAAGTAAAGATCAAGCTATTGGTGAACAAGAAAAACTTATCGTCCACCGTATCAAGAAAAGGAAGTATTGTAGATAACCGACCTTCAGCTGCGTATGTTGGTTCTTTGGGCATCATTATGCTATTAGTGGTCTTCATATCTCTAGTGCTTTTGGACTTGCCTCGAGGAATCGCTTTTTATAAAGCACTCAAATATCAACAATAACGTTTAAAATCTAGATTATACAATGAAATATTAATATAGGAATATTAAAGGTTATATTATTTCCATATTACGTATATATTCTGATTTGTTAGTATGGAAGCTTGGAAATGGATGTAAAACTTTCAATATTTTGACTCTATTCGTAAGGAAGAACATGCCAAACTTTCACATAATAGATTATAAAAGCTGTCAGTTTATTCAATTTCATAATGTGCAATACCTAAAAAATGTACAGGTTATTTTAGGATTATGTGAAATAAGCGTTGTAAATTCTAAAACCTATTTTGTGAAACTGTATTAAAGTCATAATTTATACTTGCTCTTGTGTCTAATCCCTTGCGATGTAATATCTTATTTCCATTTGTTTTCCCAAGTATTGTTTTGATAAACACATTCCTGCAGATTAATTCAATTTCTAACTCGAACGGCATTACAAATCAATAGTGTGCATTATGTTCATCTGAAAACTGATGATTGTGATATATAATATGAAATGTGTATTATATTTACATGAATAATTAATCCTCATTATCAGGAATCAATCAAATTCAGCGTAGATAAGTATCAAAATAATATCTCAATACAACCTAGATTAGAGCGGCTAAACTATATAAATCGGGGCCCATGGACATAAGTTGGTTAGGGCCCATTTTCTGGATAATCATTTTTAGCATTAAACTCGCCTGCATTTTGAGACTTTTTTGTTAGTCAATTAAATGTCTGTTAATGGAAGATTTAAAGATTTTCCGTCCAGTTAATGCTATTTCACTCATTTATATATATTTTTATTTTCTTATTTTTTATCTGGTGATCTGTGGTCTTGGTTCAATCAATCCCTATGCTAGTTGAGCCACTGGTTTTACAGTCTCCGTATGAGCACAGAGACACCAGCCTACTTTGTCCTTCATTTTCATTTTGAAAGATACAGGATTACTCCTTGTTTTGTTTTGGCTCGTAAATTGCGATTTTGATTGGTTCACATTGATTCTCTCCTATGATAGCTTTCATTTACACCATTCCTAGTCAATTTCTAGCTCGACTGTGGTTTCTGTAATTTAAGGTATTTTTGCTCAGGTAATGCAGTCTATATCACAAATATGATATAAGTGTCATCGCTACATACGGAGATAAAAACATGTACGAACGATCAGAACCGTAAACTCGAACTCAAAACCAAAATAACATCATGGCAAACTTAGGTAGCAGAAAATGAACTATTCATACAAGGAAATGCTGAAACGCTGTTAGGATAACTCAACTTATTTATTCTTTTTAAGACAAGAGGTTTCTATAACATACTTATGCCAATTGATGTACAAGTATAGCAGAACAGAGTAGTACAATCACCGATCTGGACAATGTTACACCTGAATTACCGCCCTTTGGTTTATTCGCAGAATCTACTGCTGCCTGCGAAGTTTCTGTTCCCTCTATTACTTCTTTAGGTTCAGATTGTGGTTGACTAGTTGTTTGTTGCCTGATCAGTCTTGAATTGGCAACTTCTTCTGCTGGAAGTGGAGGAACTCCTGGAGGTAACCCATTTGGAAAACACTCATCTGGTAACATCCGATATTGCAGGTGGGAATACGCCTTGGAAACATATTCTCCACAGATAGAAAATGCTTCTTTCAAACATGTAGCTCTTTCGATGGAGGCACTGAAATATATATCACCTGTAACATTGAATTTCTATGAGCTGTGAGATTATTGTTTTGTCTAATGTCCACAATTTGTGGGTTTTTCGTTTTTCATTTTGAAGAGATTTTCCCCACAAGTGATCCTAGTTTGTTGAAGTTCTCCAACTTTACCAACTTGACGTTACTTTAATAACAATCGTTAGATTCTTATATTTTACCAATAGCAAATTTGAACTTAAGTTAATATTTACATGCGGATAATTAAAATGTAACTTACTTGCACGCTAGTTTTTGTATATTCACATTACTTTTATCATTGTCCCATTCCACTCTAGAGTTGATGATCTTTCGCCCATAGAAACTCTCACAATTTTGTAACTGTCTATCTACGCTATTGTAACACTTGGTATCCAGGCTTGATGTAAATTCTAAAGTTACAAAAAATAAGATTTAAAGACTGAGTGAAACTAAATTAGTCTAAATCACCGAGAATTTAAACATAACAACGTTAACGATGTAGAAATCGTCGTACATAGACATTATTAAATATTATGAACGCGCACATAAAACCTCTACCAGATCCTATACAGAAAATACTTGATTCAATCAACCAAAAACAAGAGAATCCGAAGTTACTAGAACTTAGAATAAGTAAATTTTCACAACAACAAATTAAGAAAGTTGAAATTCTCATTAATGGGACACATGCGCCATCTAGGGTTGGTTTGAGTCTTCGCACCTGTCCCATTTATTGAAGAAGCAAATCCTTTTTTAAAGTGATACTATGTATTAGAATGAACATACATTTAAGAATTTTAAACTTGGCGAATAAGATCCTTATTTTATCCGATAAATCCAAAAAACTTAGTAATTATCCATAAATATGCAATTAACTATTGAAAAACGCTTAATATCAAGATTAAGCGTTTTTCAATAATTACTTAGTTTCATGAAATTTCCAATTTTCCAGATTTTACAGGGATTCTGTTGTAACTTTATGACATCAAGTAAGCTAACTGATGAATATATACTCATATTGACCATTTCGAGAACTTAAATTTATGTTCATTCTAAGACGTAGTATCACTTTAAGGTATGTCACTTGATTTCCGAGATATGGTTTTGTTTGATGTTGTCTAATGCTTTTAGAGCATCTGTCAGGTTGAAGTCGACCTGTTGGAAGTATAAATTTGTGCTATACAGATTGATGCCCTATTTGTCTGGCAAAACCCATCAACTTCCTTAAGTGGCATTTAGTAAGTGAAGAAAATCAGTACTTGATAAGGACAAGGGCATCATCGAAACGTCACAAGTTATATATTAAAGTAATAATTGTATCCAAATAAGACGTACAAAAAACACGAAATCCAACTTACCACTTATTGTTTTACAGAATTGTTGGTTGGAAATGATAGAATTTCTTAAACTAAAAACAGATTTCTGCCAAATATCCAGAAAAGCTGTTGCAGAAGGAAATTCCCTTTCATAACAAAGAAAGCGTTGTCGATACATTCTGCAAATAAAATTTATAAAAATTTTAACGATGATTAAGATAAGTTTTTTCCGTTTTCACAAATGTTATACGACTTGATGAAATAATCATAAAAAAGTCATCAAAATGTGTTGTCCAATGAATTCTGATCGGAAAACATAGACGATACATTTAGGTATTTGGTATGCGTCATTGATCATGAATGATACTTGAATGATTTGGCATTGTCGAACCAATAAATGTCAAAAGGTATGTAGGAATGAAGCAGACACAGCTATAAATGTCCCAGATACACATACAATTTTCAAAAAACATCTTCATAGTCCCTCAGATCCATACATTGATTCCAACGAAAAATATAGTTTATTGCCGTTTATATTAGTATCAGTAGCTGTCTTACTTGCAGTCTTGCTGAAGTACAGAAACAATGATAGCTTGTGAAATATTACCAGTAGGTACGATTGGTCTGTCAGCATCACCTTCCATAAAAGACATAGCTTCAATACCGCATTTTATTACAACCGTGGGTTCGGGCTGTGATGGAAGTGGTCTACAAGAATATAACATGTATTTTGACTCCTTATTTCACATGATAATACCACGGAAATTATATTTCAAGAAGATCGATATTATTTTTTACGTCATCATACCGACAAATTGTGTTGTTACCTAGAATTTCACATTGTGCAAAATTCAAATAACTTATCAATGAACTCTTTGCATTTAGTAAAATTCTTATTTTCATTGGAAATATTTTAAAAAAAAGTCGGGGTTGCACGTAAGAAACCTCGAGCATGCTAGCGGTGGTCAGTACGGTCCCTCCAGTTGAAAAGACTCAGAAGAAAAGGTACTGATATACTATGTCAGTTCGTGTCCTGAGCCAAACATTTTCTCTAGATTTACATTACAGTAGTTCAAAACATCAGACTGTTACACGCCATCAGAAATTACAACACCATTTTCACAACTAAACCATTCAAATGACTTGAGATAACCTGTCCTAAAATTGTCGATTTAGCATAAGAGTAATAGTAACACATTACCTCATTGGTTCTACTGGAATGCTAGTATTATACAGACAATCAGTATTAGTAAATAGTCCATAATAACCATTTAAAAACATACTGACATCTGCGTCACAGGACTGCAACCGTGCTGCTATACATCTACTTGTTTCTCTAGTGATACTAAAATTATAGAGATTATATTAATATTATAATTGTATGTCCATTCTAAGAATTATTATTCCTTTAAGACAGAAAGTAAAATATTATTGACATATTGGTGTCACACGCAGCATCACCACCCGCTCTCCATTGTACGGTGGGTGAACGTAGATCCCAATGACTTGATGGAGCTGGTTTATTTTAAGTACTATTTCAGCTACGATATCGAAATTGTGGTAAATACAATTTCTACTATATGGTCCACTTGGAAAACCAAGCAACAAGAGAGCTAACCTCATCGGAAGCGTTCTAAAAGAGTATGTTTTAAATCATTAATAACCAATACTTACTCACAGGTCATGTCCTTCAAAATCTCTTCAGTAATATCAGTCATATTTCTTACAAAGGATAAATAATCTACTGACTGCTTAAACCTCATAGAACATTCCATGATATCATCGTTAGACACATTATCAGTACATTCCAGCTTCTTTCTATTATCTATGGACGTAACAATGAAAATACAAAAAGTTTACAGGGTGCGTATGAACTCATTAGCGAAATTGTATTAAATACAGTATTTCGATTCAACTTCAACCTTTGACAGGTACAGCCTACAAAATATACCAATATTCTAAATAAAAAATGGCAATGGGAACATAAAAGACATGGTATGCGTCAACCCGCGAGATATTACCAATTATTGCATATGTAGCATAACATTGCATATATAACTCTTGGTATTAATAACAGATCGAAACCTTTACATACTATTATGACAACTGACCTGGTTTTGAAGCACATAACTGTTCACTATTTTCTCTCATCTTCTGTGTATTATAATTCAGACTTACAAAGAAATCTAGTGGATTTTGCGTTTCAGTTTGAGGCAATTCTTTCTCTAAACAATTCAAAATGAACTCGGCATTGCTGCAAAATATATCAAAACATTTGCTGGAAATTAATGGTAATTAAATATGCCTCCTTTAATCCTGTCTCCAATCCACAACGATTCAGAACATCCTTTCGACTGCTGATACTGCAGCCAGTTCCTACTTTGGCTAATAAGCAGCACATCGTAACTGTCATCCATTGCAATATCTCACCGCCACTGTGTTTAGTCCGAATATGTTTTACGGTTGATAAGATTCTCCCAGTTAGAGAGGTGTGAGCAGTGGTTGAAAATTCAGTTGGGTAGAGATAATTCCACTTACCTACACCAGTGTTCAGATATCAAAATCAAATTACGCAGGCTATCTAGCGCTGCTTTGCTTTCGTCAACACGGAGACATTTAATCCAAGATGGCGTCTGTGGTAATGGTGGCTCTTGGTTAACAGTGGTTGGAAATTTTGTTGTACTTAAACAATTCAAACTAAGAAGGATTTGTAGAAATAAAATACCTAAGATGTGTATAAAATGATCATTTATTATTTTAAAAACATTATTAAATGAACAAAGACAAATACATCCTAACTTTTAACCTTCAATTTAAGTTCGTTAATTGATATGTATTTGCCGATGCGAAAATAATTAGAATTGCTGTTATATAGAAACAATGTATGCCCTTGCCGCTGCTGAGTTAATCTAATTAAAATGCATATTCATGTGCTCCTTTTTGTCTGTGGGTGACTTCAATCTTATCTAGAGAAACATCTTAAAAGTTGAAATAAATTACAAAAAAAATGAAGAAAGATCACATCTTACCAAGAATCAGTGAAAGTTTATCCATGTTTATCAACAATTTTAAATCTTACATACAGTAAAAAAAATGTTCTTGTTATATTCACATGGTCAAAACATAACCAAAAGTCATAAGACCCTGCGCCATTAAAACATAAGGTATAAAAAAGGTTGAACAATTGTCACTGTGGGTTTTGTTTCAATAAGGTGGCGTCTTGAATACTAATGACACCACACTTACTTTATTTCATCCAAATTTAGCATTTAGCAAACCTTCTTGAGTTTCATTAAAAACTTGATCATCGACAAACGAGAAAGAAAACAAATAGAAGTGTTGATATTATCTAAGTTAATTCTCACACTTGAAATGTCGTTCCTTTGGATAAGTATATCTTGCTAGCACCCACCCAGACTATTTGACTTAAAGCGATGTTAATGTAATACATGGTATCTTTTTAAAATAACCTTTTCAGTGTTACCAATCTAAATCTTTCGTATTGTACTTCTGTTTTATTGACTTTTCGATGTCACCAATCTAAATCTTTCGCTAGTGTCTTCCGTATTGCAGACTTACCAATCTAAATATTTCACTAGTGTCTTCCGTCTAGTAGACTTACCAATCCAAATATTTCACTAGTGTCTTCCGTCTAGTAGACTTACCAATCCAAATATTTCACTAGTGTCTTCCGTCTAGTAGACTTACCAATCCAAATATTTCACTAGTGTCTTCCGTATTGCAGATTTACCAATCTAAATATTTCATTAATGTCTTTCGTCTAGTAGACTTACCAATCTAAATATTTCACTAGTGTCTTCCGTCTAGTAGACTTACCAATCCAAATATTTCACTAGTGTCTTCCGTCTAGTAGACTTACCAATCCAAATATTTCACTAGTGTCTTCCGTATTGCAGATTTACCAATCTAAATATTTCATTAATGTCTTTCGTCTAGTAGACTTACCAATCCAAATATTTCACTAGTGTCTTCCGTATAGTAGACTTACCAATCCAAATATTTCACCAGTGTCTTCCGTATTGCAGACTTACCAATCCAAATATTTCACTAGTGTCTTTCGTATTGTAGACTTACCCATCTAAATATTTCATTAGTGTCTTCAGTATAGTAGACTTACCAATCCAAATATTTCACTGGTGTCTTCCGTATTGTAGACTTACCAATCCAAATATTTCACTAGTGTCTTCCTTATAGTAGACTTACCAATCCAAATGTTTCAATAGTGTCTTCCGTATTGTAGACTTACCATTCCAAATATTTCACTAGTGTCTTCCGTATTGTACTTCTGTTTTATTGAATTTTCAATGTCACCAATCTAAATCTTTCACTAGTGTCTGTCATATTATACTTATGATTTATTGAATTTTTGATAATACCAATCTAAATCTTTCACTTGTGTCTTCCGTATTGTACTTCTGTTTTATTGAATTTTCAATGTCACCAATCTAAATCTTTCACTTGTGTCTTCCGTATTGTACTTCTGTTTTATTGAATTTTCAATGTCACCAATCTAAATCTTTCACTTGTGTCTTCCGTATTGTACTTCTGTTTTATTGAATTTTCAATGTCACCAATCTAAATCTTTCACTAGTGTCTGTCATATTATACTTATGATTTATTGAATTTTCAATTAAACCAATCTAAATCTTTCACTGGTGTCTGTCATATAATACTTATTATTTATTGAATTTTCAATAATACCAATCCAAATCTTTCACTGGTGTCTGCAATATTGTACTAATGTTTTATGGAGTTTTCGGTTATACCAGTCCAAATATTTTACTTGTGTCTGCCATATTGTACTTAAATGTTGAGTTTTCAATGTTACCAATCCAAATCTTTCACTAGAGCCTGCCATAAATTTTTTGAACAAAACAAGTCTTTTACTAGTGTCTTCCAGTTTGTACTTAATATTTATTCTGTTTCACGTTTTCAACATGACAAATCTTAAATTTTCACTAGTGTCTATCATAATGTTTTTTACTTATTTAGTGTCTATCATAATTGTATTTCAGTTTAATTCAGTTCTAAATTTTCAATGTTATCATTCCCAATTTTACTCTTGTCATTTTGTAGGCTACTCTAGTTTTATTCAGTTTTTAATATTTGTGTCTGTCATACTGTTTCTTTGTTTTATTCAGTTTTCAATGGGACAAATCCCAATTTACAAGAAACTCATCTACTTATAGAGTGCGTTATATTTTAAAAGTATATATTTATTTATGTATTATTTATTCATTTATGTCCAGTGCACTGCATACACTAAAGATAGCAGCTCACAGCTATGATATATTAAGATGAGAGCACATTCAATCCAGTGAATATATGAATCTTTGTTTAATTAAACCCGAATTGTCTACAAGTAAAGAAAGTCGTCTATTTGTTAGCCTACTGACATTATACCTTTAGAAATTTCAAATTGGGACAAATAAAACACAATGATCAAATTTCAGCCAATTTCAAAGGAAATATTGTAATGATATAGTTGTCTGGTTATTTCGGCTGTTTGTATCACTAGTCCAGAGTAATAAACCGAAATTCAATTCGTCTACAACGCAGGTTTTCAACTTCATATACAGTGGGGACATTTGCACTATTCTTTGCATACATTTGATGTCATAGACTATGAAAAAAAAATTCAATTACAATACGTGTATATACAACATCTTATATAACTACACTAAACACGGCTTTGGCTAACATTGACCTAGAGCACCCGGAGAATTATTTGAAGCATTTTGTACTCCATACCGTACCTGATATCCAATCCTAGATTCACTTTCGATATCTTAGGCATGCAGAAACTTCTGATGATGCTATATTGGTAACTTCCGCTGAGAAGTCTCCCAAATGCACAGGTCTGCGATGCAACAGAGATGGTCTGATTAGGTTTTTTTCTGTTAAAACTTTAAAGTTATACAATTATAATGGTGAATGTATAACGCGTTATAAGGGAAGGGTCGAATGTTCAACCTAACCTATCAACGTAACTAACATGTGATGTGTATTTACAAGTTTACTAAATAGGTGTGCACCATAAATTGACTTTTAACGTAGACCTATTTACCCCAAAGTTTTACAAATTGACTACAAGCAATTGCAAACACATTTTCAATTAACGTTGCTCTTGTTTGGTGGCATACATATCACTGTGTCGGCCGGTGCACTATTTAAAACGAACAGTTTCTCAGGGTATATTAATAAATTATGAGTTTCTTGCCTCTCGTGGAGACATTTAGTATAAATGAGGTTAATTAGATCCTTGAGCAACATTATATTAGTTTACTTAAGCAGGCAACCGGGTCGCTTCAGTCAGAACTGAAAGTTAACAAAAAAATGATGAAATGACAAAATGAAATGAAATGTATCAAGGAGCATCAAAAAAAAAAAAAAAAATGATGTATTGCTAATATTATAGACAAATTATTTTTGCATTTCTTTAGTTCCTATTTTTAAAATTTTAAAATGGTTATTTTGTCGAAATAGTGTTTTAAACATCTATCAGCACTCGGCAATAAATAGTAACATCAACAATATATTATGCACCATTCACTGCTTTCCAGTAAGTCGGTTGATATTAATACTACACCCTGTAAGAAACAATCTCGTCAGTTGAATCTGTCTATAAATATCTCGATACTTTTTTAAAAAGAAAAATAAACAGGAATGGCTTTGAAACCATTCCATGGAAAGTGTTAACTGTAAGCCATTCTATATGTATAAATAAATTTATTTACAATAATGAAACAGAGACATGATATAATACATATAAAAACAACATACATCATACATGAAATACATTATACACAATAAAAAGCGCAGTAAATGTCTTGTCATGATGTGCTATATGAGTAATCTCCCGTAAGGTTTCTAAAATGTGGTAATAATCAAAGGGAAGTAATTCATGAGAGATTCAAACACAGTTTAATTGTGCATATAGGATAATATAAGGTTTTTACAAATAACAAATGCATTTTCGTGGCATCTTGTTTTATCATAACCATATACACACATATTAAGTAATTGTAAGAAAAAGAAATTCTGTTTACAGTATTACATTACAGTATTGTTACATTCACAGTATGATATAATATTGTTTTGTGAAATAAAAATTCAAGGTTTTTGCACTTAAAGCTTGTTACTACACTAACATTGGCGGTGGCAAAAGGGTGTACGAATACCCGGCAACTCTGTAATTGAATTTAGTTGTTGCATTCTGACACATATTTTGGGAAAAAACGTTAAACAATCATATGTACAAATTTATTAAAAATATAGTAGGGGTACAATTGGAGGTGCAAACCATTTTTCTGAGTCCTATATAGTATATGTACTATATCCAATTTATTACCAAGCAATTTTACGTCGTACTTAATTTTTTAAAGGGTTCATTCATAGCGTGTAGTGCCAAAGTTAAAATGATTGGATTGGATTTTACAAAAATAATGTAAATCATGCGTTATATGGGTCATAAAGAGAACGGTCATAAGGGAAAGAAAGTTGCACTGGTACAAAACGCTGTCTTGCTGATACGAAATTTAAGATGACCCAATTAGCACTGATAGTCTTTGACTCAGAGTTAAACTCTTTTTCAAACACTCAAAATAATTTTCATCCTGTACATTTGGAAGGAATCTTCAAAGATCAAAATGTTCAGCAAATGAGGATATGATTGCACTTACGTCCAGCCAAACATGAGATGATGCCGTCACGGTTATAACCATTTTGAGATTATCAAGAAGATAGGCAAGGTGAATAATAGATTTGAAATACTAGTAATTTCCCCGGATCCATACATATGAGTATATCTGGAGTAAGTACCAGTATAGTCTCGACAGGTTGGTGGAACTCCGGCGTAGAAAAAACTTTGCATGATCTCACCAGCTTGGGCATCACAAAAACTGTATACTTGTGTTTCACATTGATATCTTTGAACAGATACACTGAAAATGAATAATTCCAATACAACGAATTAGACGCTTGAGAACCCTTATATGGAAAACTTTTGCGGATAATCGAAAAATATAAGATACTGGGGTAAGTTGATTGTATCACAGGCATTATCAAGACTCCAACTAACTGAATTTACGCCGAATGACTATTCTTTAAAAATCTAATGTTTTGTAGTTAGATCAGCTCGCGTCTCTTTCAGGTCTAAATCCATCGACTCTCAAGCTGTTATGTCTATATCCACGAGAACATGTCCGCTGGACGTCCTCTGATTTAATTTGTATGGTAGATTGCAAGATGTTGTCAACCACTGAAATATCTGATGCGAACCTGTCAATATATTGTCATTATTTTCTGTTGGTATTGGCTGTTTTTGTACTCATGAGTGCCAAGATATTAATAACTCGGTCACGTACAATGAAGCTTTTAGTTTATGTTTTTCGCAGGGATAGAGTCATCATATTATTAGCTTTCACAGTTGACAGAGCTCAAATTTATAACTAGATCTTACCAGAGGAATCGACGACAGACTGTATTACAAGACAAATATTAACGTTGCCTTATTCAGAAAGTTTCCCTGGGGCGATTATGAGCTTGTAGCGACGTTAACTTCAACGGTAATAGCATACTTACTTGCAGGCCAGGTTTCTCAAGCCATATTCGTCCAATCTAGATTGACTCTGTAAATTAACAACTTGTGTAACACCTTGGTTAAATATATCATAACATCTTCTAACTTCTGGTGTACTTAATAAACATCGTATTCTTGTTGCTAAAACTACAATTACACAGAGTAGTATATAATAAGTGACTATAAAAAGCATCTTAAAATGAAAAAAGATAGCTTGCCAGGCAAGGTAACATATGCCCACTGGCAGGTGTCAGAAATGATAAAACAGTTTTAAGTGACTAAAGTCCATTTTTCTCATATTAAAGAAATTTTATTAGTTTGAATTCAGTGCCAGTTATTTATGCTGAGTAATTCCAAAAAAAATTTTAAAATCACTATCAATAACCCAAATACATAAAAATTATTAAATCACACAGCTCTAATATCAAGAACTTGACCAAGATCTCATCAATATAAATAAAAAGGCGTAAAACTCCATTCATTACATTTAATTCATCAATATAAATCATCACACTACATTTCATAAAAATCACAAGAACTCCGTAGTATCTATTGTGTTCATGAACAAATTTTAAAACATTCAAGTCAAGGGCTATAACTCAAAAACCGTTCATCGAAAAATCATCAAGTTCAAACTTGTCCAAGACCTCATCAATATTGTGATCACACCAAATGTCATTAAAAATCAGTTGAAAACTGTTGTCTCTCTTGTGTTCGCAAACAAATTTTGATGCGTTTATCCTAAGTCAAGGGCAACTTAAAAACCGTTGATCGAAAAATCGTAAACTTGTCTCATCAATATACATTATCACTTCAAGTTTCATTAAAATCAGATAAAAACTGTAGTCTTTATTGTGTTCACAAGAAATGTTGTCGGACCGATGGACAGGGGCAACGGCAATATATGTCCACATTTCCATGTGAGCGTATAAAAACAAACGGTTTTTGCGATGTAGTCGCATAGTAATGATCTGGACCGCAGCTCCGTATACATAATTTAAATAATGTCCCAATATTTTATGCTTGTGACACCCTTGTCCAATTCATCAATTGTGTTCGTCACTATTGCTTTGAATCGATAGTCCTTGGTCCGGCTTGAGACAATGTGTATTTTATAATTGTCATGAGCTAGGGCATGAATTCCTGTAAAGTGCACTGTTTCATACGACCAAACTAGTTTTGCATGTCAGTCCTTTTGATTATCCTAAATTACATGTTGGAATATCAGAGCCTGTCAGAAACATCAACTACAGTTAAGAGTGTTTGCTGTTCAAACACCAACATTAAAAACAAATCAGATTTCTAAGAAAATACTTAGATATATTCGAGCAAAGTAATATGTGCTCATCAAGATCCAATTCATTTTTTTAATTTTTTGGTAAAATAAATATTAATTAAAACTACACAGGTACACTAAGGTGTACTGCTCCTGTTTGAAGATCCGGGTACGCGAAAATATCTTTGCTTGACCACGCGATTTGTTTTCTGACCATAACTCACAAGAGTCATCATCTGAATTTTGTGAAATTCTATTAATAGATAAAGTAGAGCACCCGGAATAACATATATCTCAATCAGTTTATCGTCTATGTTTGGTACGGATTAGGCTTCTTAAAACAATTCCAAATATTTGTCGAATGTAGACTAATCTGAAAATGTTCTTAATGACATCTTAATATGACCCCGGAGTCAAATGTCAAATTGTAATCTTAACCACGTAGCTCTTACCACAAGCACGATAAATAAACACATATGGGTATAAACAATGCGGAAAACTCGACAAATCTGTGTACATCGCTCCTTTAAACAATGTTAATTAAGTCTAGTGCGAATAAATATTATTAAACTGACACTCTATAGAAGCAATAAATACTTAATGGTTAGATAGACTCGAATTCACGTCCCCCTTTTAAAGTTCACCAACTTTTAACTTTTGGTATCTTTTGGACCATGTTATGAAATTTATCAGTTGACTACAACTTTTAGCGTACTCATTGTACATGCAGTAATAAAGTATGGTAAACAGGATCATACAGATTATGGTGCCAAAGAAAAACATGTATCACACACATTGCTTCCATTGATTACCCGCAAGTGTTTTATTGCAAATTGGTCACCTTATCTCTTTTTCAGAACTTACATCAATGAGATCACTTACCATTAAGGTCACTACAGAGACCTCTGTAGGCTGTCCACATAGCTCTGTAATCAAACATTAATGTCAGGAATCTATCTGTCGAATCTATGGAACCAGGCAATCTGCTTTGGAAACATCGAATATAGCTGTCAAAATTTCTGAAAAGGAAAATACAGTAAGTGGCATCATAATTGGATTTGGAAGGGGGGCTTGGAGTCATCAACACGTACTGTTCAAGGGCAGATAATTCATTTAGAAATTGAAAAGAAGTTTTCTGGGTTAATTAAATGGGCGAAAACATTTGTAGCCAAATTATGTATTTTATTTACTTCTTAGTATCAATTCCTACCAATGTTTCGCCAATATGTTGTTTTGGATTTCGGGTTGCAGGTTCGGATCGTTAGTACTTGGTTTATTTATCCATCTATATATTTAATTATCATAAGGTCTATAATTATGAAGTTATATGCATATGGTTTTTATAAAATCATATTATAATAATTTTTATAATTGTATTGTATTAGTTATTAATTATATTTTTTGTTATAACAGAGTAATAACTCATTGATTTGACAACCATGCATATAATACTCCTTTCGCACTGCAAAGGTAATTCAGTTCTATCCAGTTCCATTCCAATAACTTTAAGTTGCTTTTGCATTAGCAAATAAACTAATTCGATTATAACCAGATAAAAAAATCTACCTCCGATGGTGGATTTCGTCTGGATACGATCCAGATAATTGACAGTGCAAAACCAAACAAAAGGTTATCCGGATAAATAATCGAATATGTATTGGAAGAGGAAACTGAAAATTATATTGTTATTATGATCATATTTATTTTATTGATTAGCAATGTAGTTCAATTCCGGAAGTTCGAATGTGGCTATCCAGATAAATTTGTAGTGCGAAAGCAAATTGACTCGAATCGAATCGAATTGAATTGGATTTTTCTATTCAGTTATAACCGAATTCAATAATCCAGTTGTGCAGTGCGAAACGCGTATAACTGACGGGCTAAAGGTTTTGTGTGATTGCCCATTAACATGTGTTTTGCGGTAATTCTGTACTGGAAACTGTAATTGAGAGTCAATAGGAGTTGCAAACGCTAACTCGTGTGCTTTCGGTAAACAAATATTTTTGTTTAACTAACTAAGAAGGGGTAACAGGGTTTTTTGAAGAGGGGTGTCGATTTTCTATCCAAGACAATTGTTGAGTGACGTCAAATGAACAATTAAACTCTTAGCTTAGGTCAAAACTCACATCCCGCACATCGGAAGCGGACAGATGAGTTATTGGCTCCGTGCTGTTCCAGAAGAATTATAATTTACTGTTTCATATAGTATAAATCAAAATCGACTCCAGATACATTATTAAAGAGATCATCACATTTCGGCTTTTACAATAGACACGCTGATACAGGTTGGAATAATTTTTTGTAGAATTTGGAATTTAACACATTGATTTGAAGAGTCCTTGATCAAAGACTAGGAGATTATCAAGACTTCATCTCCAATCAGACGGTATTATTGAAGCCGTAAACAACAAGTTAAAACCAAATAAAGAGAGACTCTATTAGGTGCATTATAGATTTTGGCAACAAGTTAGACAAACATTCATAACTCCATGAATTCTCGAAACGGTATTTTTGTAGTCGGGGTTTTGGTGTTTTTGTTGTCTATTTCTAGAAAAAAACAATCAAGTGCCGAAAACACTAAGAGTTGTAAAGTAATTCCCTGATTCCACTCTAAAGATTTGATTTTTTGACTCGACATCCTTTTCTAAAAGAACACAAAAATAAGTCTATCCATAGGTACAGTAAAAGAATGCCCAAAGTGCGTGTGTGCTCTTTGAATGAATCTACTTGAAACGGGATGAATATGACAAGAGATTTGAACAGTCCGTGTTCAAATGGACTTCCAGTCAGTAAGCCATTGCACTAATCAGTCTTGAAAAAACTTTAGTGTTTGCACGAGGACAGCTGTAGTGTCTTACGTCAAATATAACCTTATTATTATGGTATTATTATATATTATTACATTATTGGTTGTAATATTATTGTCAAGTAAAGTAGTCAAAGGAATGCTTCGTAAACATCTGATTTTATACCCCATAATTTTGGTCCACATTCTATTAGATGTTCGTGGCTCGTTTCTTGTATAAGCCTTAAACTGAGGACTTCCACTCTTCTCAATCAGTAGAACGATAAATTCCATTTTATTCAGCTACGACAAACCAAATAAGCAATTGGAGAATAACTGTCCTCTCGACATGTAGTTTCAAAAGTCAAAGGTCAAAGTTTAATTTAAGTGAGGTACTTACGAACAAATTGATCTAAAAGCATTAAGAGTTGTGGTTTCAGGAGATTGCTGTATAGCTAACTGTCGTGTATTACCAGCATTATTTCTGATCTGTTCTGTTAGACATTGCTGTGCTACTGACTGACAATCTACTTGGTAAAATACACAGCACACTGAAAATAGAAGAGAATAAGATGTTTACTCTTTCCAAAACACCTGATGGTACTTCTCTCTGGAAGAGTCCGCAACTATACTACCTTTACTCCCGATTTTGCCATTCTTTGGACGAGAGTTTTGATTGACGGAATTGTCTTGCTTGTACGGTTTTTTATTATATGAGCAATGGTTTTGAAAAGAGAGTAGTACCTATTCTTTGCCAATGCATTGATAGCATAAGGCATATGTATACCACTAATCCACTATAGCACTACAGATTGAAACGAACTTTAATAAGCGTTCAGCATAATACATAAATAGATTATATATCACCTATCAGTTAAAGGTTCACATTGATTCAGATTTCAAATATCATTTCCTATCTTCTGACCGAGCTTTCCTTTTCCTTTTAACATTTAAACATACGGTGTATCTATGCCACTACTGATTTGAATCAAGTTAGGCAAGGAATCAAGCACAACATAGATACACTACATATCATTTAACAGATGTGGTAGATTTTAAACAGCACTTGAAGTGCACATTTGAGTCAGATTTCAAATATCCTTTTCCTATCTTCCGAGGGGCTTTTTTTTCCTTTTGAACAGAAATGATTATACCTATCATTTAACGGGTGTGATAAATTTTGAACAGCACATTGATTCATATTTCAACAATCTATTTCAGAATGGTGACAAATAAATACCAGATACAAAAATGTATACGCGGAAGAGGTAAATTTAAAAGGTTAATTTATTTAGTATAGCTATGTTACAATATGAATCAGATAGGTTTAACAGGGAAACATATTCACTTTGTGAATCCTCTATTAGTCCCCAACAATGATGACAAATATCGACCATTTATGATGATGTTGAAAAAATAAATTGAATCTCCAAAAGTAATGACAAATAATATTTCATTGATTTTTCTTTTTAATCTTTCAGTAAAATGGCTCATATTTGGACTAAAAACTAACAATTCCAAACATTCATTGGTGCATTGAAAGTAGAGTAAAAACCTCAATAATAAAACCAGACAATGTAACCCTTGTTAATCATAAATTCCTCAAGAAATATCTAAAAAAGATCTGGCACAAAAAAAACTTAATAAAATATACAAACTCACGTTTTGTAAAAAAATTACAGTAATCAGTGTGACATATCTTAAAAAAATTTAATTTTATAATCTTAATTAAGCTTTTCCCAGTTGAAAAGTCTTCCGAAAGTTGATGAAAACAGAAGTCACATAAAACTTCTTGGTCTTGAAAACAAAAGATTCCATGGAGGGAAAAAATATTTTTTTAAATTCTGGACTGAATTCCTTAAGTATTTTTGAGCGTGTACTGGCGTAATCTGAGCTTAAGGCATTTAACCAACGTAATGCAATAAGTTGTAAAGAATAAGTTTGTTCGTTGTATTAAACGATGTTTTTCAACAACAACTCGCTGTTTGTTTGTTTATCAAGGTTTATATTTGTTTGCCTTGACATGTTGTCTTATTGCATGTATTTTATAGTTTTTGTTTATAATAAACCTTTGCATAATATGTTGAGGATAAGTTACATACTAGGTTTTCTAAAACCAATGATTCTTACGTTATTGGGAGATTGTTTGTTAACTGAATACGATCAAACTGTAGCTCAATTGGGGATGTATTGGTTGTGGGATATTATTTATCGTGAAAAATATAAGCCTTTCCATATTATTCCATTCAACCCATCTATAGATGGGTACAATTATTCGGGAAATGCCAAGGAGGTTTCATAGGTTTAAACTTTAAACCCCTTGGGATTTACCTATGTCAAGAGATTTGGCCACAGATTCGCTAGTATTCAAGACTAGAGACTCGAAAGTGTTATGTTTTGTGTTTGGTTACTGGACAGTACTGTCGGTGATACCCATTATTCAGCAAGACAAGGCAAGTAAGGCACCAATAATCATTCCACAATGTTTGAAATAAAACACTTCAATAAACACTTCACTTGAAAAACAGCCAAAGAACCCAAACCTCCAAGTTAGAGAGCGAGCCAGTTATCAACAATGGTCTCTGAATGACAACAACTTCTGTAATATATTATGAAGATAATTCTGTCTCCGGTTGTCATCTATTGACGTGAGACAACAAGAGAGAAAGTGTCAGATAATACAAAATTTCTCTCTAAACTATTATTGACTGTATTGACTCGTATCTTAGTTCTGCTACATTGTCAAAATTGACTCTATTTTAAAATAAACATTTTCTAACCGACTAAGGAAACGTTTAGACACGATAAGCTAAGACTAGTTGTTAGTTGTCTTTTTTATGATGATGAAATAAACGTTCTGTTACACGGCTCAGGTTGAATTAGCATCTAATTTTGATAACGTGGTAAGTGTATGGTTGGGCAAATTCTGATCATAAAGAAACGGTTAACATGCACAGTTGCTAGCACACAGTTTGTGTTGAAAACTCATGTCCATGGATAAATAGATGAAACACAATGTGGCAGATAAGATTCGCCCCCAACCTCTGTACTTTGAGAAGAATACATGCGCTTGTACTGATATCATATGTCATCTTATTGGCTATTTTCAGCAAAATCTGAAATTCTGAGTTTTAAGTGTATGGTACATGCTACGGATTAATTCTACAAATGTTGCGTACCAAAACATCGTTTGTATGAAAAAAAAATCATTTAACAAACATTCAAATATTACTTTTTTAAAATTTGCTTTGTTTGTCCACAAAATTCGTGAACAAATAACAGAACTCAGATTTAGTTTATAAATAAAAGGCAATACATAAATACAATGTGTTCTTTTTTCACAAAAAGATGCCCTTTGAAACGGTTGGCGACAAAAGATGAATTTATTTTTATAGTGATATAGTTTTGTTGATTTTGATATAAGTTTTTATTCAGAATTTATGTATTTGTCTGAGGAAGGTCGGGGATATGTTAATAATTCTTTCTTATTCATTATCTTAAAACTTTCAAACGAACGTCAATATCAGAATCACTGGTTACATTTAGAGATCGCATACAAAATCTTGATACTGTGCAATGGGTTGTTGCAGGGTGAAGCTTTTTATCCATATCGTTTCATAATATACATAAACAATATTGTTATGTAATATTTCATTTTTCATGTCTTAAATAATGCGCAAAATCACTGACAAAATGTCATCAAAGCGGTCAGTAAATACCAAAGTGTGCAGTTTTAACATTAAAGATATGAAGACCTTTTACAGGATGTGTCTTATTGTAAAGAGATGGTGTCACACTTACCTATCAAAATAATTAGCCGTAACATTTTGTTGATTTGGATCCTAAAAATGACACAGTTAATCCTCCCTTGAACTTCTCGAGAATGAAGAGGTCACAAATATTCACGAAATTTTAAGCAACTGGCAACAATTGGTTATGAAAACCACAATAATACCGCGATACTATCCCTTCAAGTACAAGTACGTTTCTTCAGAACAAGCTCGAAACCCACACGAGGTGATGTCAATTTTTACCGCGTAGATGCCTATAAACTGACTAAAACAAAATATAAACAATGAATTGAAAAACGTTTCCGTAATGAAACAATACAACACACACCGTGCCTTCAGCGACTTCTCAGTGCGCAGTCGCCAATTCTACATGTCGTACGTTTTATTTCTTGACCCAAGTCAAACTTTAAATCTTTTTCATATTTACATTCGGTCGTTTGTAACGTGATGATTTGTCGGTGTAGTTGATCAAAAACTGTCCAATCTGTTCTGGTTTTTGTCATTCTCAGCGATCTGTTAGTTAACAATCTAATGCTTATACAGATTGCTATTGTTTCATTTCAAAATTTACAGGGAAAAATTTAAGTACTTTTGTCTTCCTACTTTTGGTAATAAATGCTTTCACATAATCCAAACATTTATATCACCCTAGTACAATGATAATAAATTGGTCGTTCTCAGAGACTCGGGCACTATATGACACTCAAAAAAAAATTAAAATTTTGTACTACCTGCTTTCCCGTCCATGATTTTGCTTATGAATATTGGTATCAACGCAATATAGTGAACATGGAGCGAGAGTTTCTAAGGACAGTCGCATATGTCTACTCTTTTGAAATGTGCCAATTCGATGTTGTTAGATTCACTGCCAAAGACTTTATTAACCATGCTACGTCGCCTCCGGGTTATATATTTCTGGAAAGTTTAACTGAACTAATGTGTAAACGAAAAACCAGAAGGAACTACTCAAATTTACATGAATTTTGAAGTTATAGAATGGATTTGATTTTTGTCTATTTAATAGCGAAATAGAAGACACCAGAACACAGATGGTGATTAAAAATAGTTTTTTTCTCGAGAACATAGTAAATAAGTTATACTTTCTTGTGTGTAATTGAATTCTTTGATATAAAATACGTGAGTTATTCGGTAATTAAAAGTAACGCATACTGTGAGTATACAGAAAGTTCAAAGGTACAATCATGTTAAAAATTAAGAGCGTGCATATTTTAAAATTTTTGTAAGAAAATAATGACTAATTAAAGTAGCATTAAATTTAAAAAATGAAACAAAAAAAAAATAAAAAAATAAAAAAAACCTAAAAAAAAATATGACGCGTTCAATTTTGAAATTTTATGTGGATATAATAATTATATCGTCGACCCTATCACTTTGATTCACATGCCGTCTGCTGTAATTCCATAGATTTTTTTGTCAAATACTTAATTACCTTTAGGCAACAGCATTCAGTAGCATTAAACAACATTAAAATGGTACGCTTTTTTATTGTTCAAAAGGCTTCTTCTACCCGAATTTTCATATGAAGTGATGTAGAAACATTTAAAAAGTACTTTGGGTCGTAGATTATCTGTGGGTTGAAAAAAATTCGGATTAATAAGAAAGGGGACATTCAGTTCAAAATGTGGGTCATCTTAAGGATCTACTTAAATTTTTATTCTTTTAATGAAATGACAGGTTATTATTCAACTTGGAGATCATGGTGGTAGCAACAGTAATTTTGTTATGTGTTATTTTGGATAATGTATCATTATTCTGTTCTAATTCGCTGTAGCTCCAATGGTGACATGACTGGAACAAATTAGCAGAAGATAATTCTGCTGGCTAGTATTAATATTTACACGGGCAATGCACTCATGGCAGAATTATTTTGAAATCCTTATTGTGTTATTCGGAAAAAACAAGGCCACAGAATTGATCCTTGCATAATACCATCAATATTTTATAGATTATTAAATAGTTTATTGATACCCTTTCAGAAAATCGTTTTTATTGTTTGTCTTCCAGGTTTTCTATAAGAAGTTTACATAGAAGTATTTTTTCAATAAATAAATTTTCTTGTACTTGTTTTATAAGGAAGTTTGTGGTCATAACAATGATGAACTAGAGGTTTATAAAATGAAACTTTTTAACTTAATTATTTTAAGGTGATGTTTTTGAGAAAAATGCTGTACCTGTAGTCATTGTGAAAAGACAATCCCAATTTTTACATCAGGGAAAAAGTTTCGTTTTTAGTCCTTTGGACTAATTTAGCGTCTTTTAGTTTCTTCCGACTATTTTATATATGAAATACATTGAAGGGAACATACAAATTCATTACACACAAACGGCTCTGAGGTATCTTCAATCTATGAGCTTTAAGCTCTCGAGTCTTAGTCCACATGCAAATATTACTGAATTTGAGCTCCACTTAATATAATTGAGATCGGTGTCACCATCGAGGTAAGTAATACTTCTGGGACACCTAGTAACACTTTTGGTGAGTCCACATAGCTATTATTTGTTACCATGCAATAGAGATTATTATGTATTATAAGATCAATGATACAATGACAATGTTAACCCCAAACACTTTTGACCGCAATAGCCTTTGAGATAACCCCAGTCCACGAGTTCATTAACGAGCTCAAAATATTTGACTTGGCTAGTATGTGATATAAAAACCACGCCTTTAAGTCATCAACATACAAGAATGTTGAGTGAGATTTAGTGAATGATATTTATTAATGACAAGTAAGGGAGTTATCAATGGAAAATGATGAAAATAAGTGTGAAAACTGTATCTGTATTGTTTCAAGAAATTTGCTATTGTTTGGTCGAGTTGACTTTCATAATAGACTGCTAACACTGACATAAGTAACATAAATATATTTATACAACATAGATATGTTAAACGTGAGCAAAACTATATTTCTTCTATTGTTTCATTTCGAAACATCGACCAAATTTCCGTGAATGGCTGACTAGGACTGTGTAGGATGAACTAACAACTCAGGGAGTCCATATTCTTACCATGAATAACTTAGTCTGTGGAAAACCCTACTGTTTTCTATATTTACTGTTTATTTTAATGTTTCCTAAATTACACTCAAATCTGTTTTCGTAACAACTTAACAGAATGTGATTCCTAAAACACATCAAGTTTCCATGTTTTTCTTAGTTTTTGTATGGATTGTGTACTCTTGGCGCAAAATCACGTACCCGAACCCTAAAAGTCATTTGTTTTTTGTTCCTCTTTTAAAAAGACAATTATTGTTGGCAGTTTCCCTATTTTTGGAAGGAAGATTGTTCAAAATAAGTATTGTAATACAACAAAGAAGGTTTGGAATGTTCCGCATACATACAGTGACTCAAGAACAGTTTTTTTATTATGTCAGTAACTAATTTCTTAAAATTTCGTTACTTACGACAGTCTTATTCCATGAAATATGTTTAAAATAATCTGTATTCTTATTGATGAAAAAAAAGGCTTTTGACTTTATAACTTAAAAGCCTTAAGCCTTAAAAGGTGTCTGCAACAATGATCTGTCCAGTTTTCTTTGAAAGATCAAAGCTGTCTAAGGGGAGTTTAGGATGATGACAAATTGTAATGAAACTTCCAATTAATTCTATCGAATGGACCCCGAGGGTAGTAACATGTGAGCTTTTTGTGAAAAAAAGAGAGGGGCTATTTCGGTGACAGACTGATGCACAATTTCTGGTGTTCATCAACTGGAAAATACAATAATCTTTACCAGTTTCAAAGAAATCGGGCGCATATAATATTATCTAAGAGTTGAAAATCATTAAAGGTACGTTTTAATACACTGTATACATTATTCATTAACAACGTTAGCGGGGTCGAACTTCTTCATTTCTTCTTAATCTTCGTCTTCTTGTCTGGACCCCATGACGACCTCCTGTTCTTCGACATCGACTCCATCGTCTAAAAATCGACCTTCCATCACGTCTTGCTGAAATGCAGAATTTCAGGTGGTTAAATCACGTTATTACGAACAAAGCACAAAAGAAGCCTTTCGGCATGAGCTTCCCACTTGGAAGCACAGATTCAGAAAAAAATCGGCTAAAAATAGTTTCATCAATTCCACGACAAAGGGTAAACTTTCTATTGTTGGATTTGGTTGAACAGATATCTGCCATTCTCGTACCAGTTACTACAACACAGTGTTAAAAACATTTTTTTAATATTAGAGTTCTTAGATTCGCTTATTTTCCTGGTAATAATTTATTCCTATTAGCTATATAACCAATAACCGACACGATGTAACAAAGTATTACACAGGGACCAAACTCCTGTGTTAACCAAACTCCTGTGTTAACCAAACTCCTGTGTTAAAGATATCAAAGCACAAAACACACCATGTACACACCCTGTCACAAAAATATTGTATTTTGCTCAAGTAACATCAATACGCGGAAAAGGCGATACTCCATGTCTGGTCCAGATTCTTTAGGTACCAAGCCAGTTTTTCAGAGTCTTCAATGATGGTGTATTATAAATCGTGTACTCACTGCATTTTCTTTGGTCACACTTTCTAGAGTCCACTGCGTTTCCAACACAGTTTCTACCACCATTCTGGGGTATCGGCTGGTTACATGATCTGTATCTATATTGATTTTCCCCTGGTAATTAAATACAATACCTTAGATCAATCCACAATTCTTATTGTCTAGCTGAATACACATGCTATGGAAATTGGTTTATGTTTTAATGGCTAATGACACTCGGTCAGTTTGTTTGAAGGGGACGTTTTAAGGATAGCTGAACTTGAGCTTCATCAGTCGGTAAAATTTAGACGACTTAATCTATTATAAAGATTTTCAAGATTTACCTAAACAATTTTTGGAGCAAGGTGTCCAATCTGTCCATCTTCCGAATTTTCCATCTAATGTACGCCTTGTACCAAACGGTCGAGTTTCTCCAGCTCCCATTGACTGAAATATCCAAAAGATTTTTTTTGGGGAAGTCCGATTATTTCAGTGATGGTTAATGAATGTCTAAAATGGTTAATGGATGTCTAAATAGTCGAGAGTGTACCCGTTAATTTAATTTATTTTGATGTGATATAAAGTTCTCTGTCATAAAGATCTGTACAACTTCAGAGAGTTCACATATCTATTTCTATGCGTACATATGGCATATTTATTACACGAGACAGTCAACTTTACCGATACTGGACATACTTAACTTTTCAGAATGCCTACTACCAAACCGCCTCGAGTTTGTATATGTTTATGCTTATACTTTTATACTTACGGAAGTAGGAGCGGCAAGAGAAGCAGGTAGATCGATTTGTTTTAGAACTACTTTCTCTGTCTGGAAATAAAGACGAGTTATTGTTTATCAATTATGTCGAACATTAATGTTCTTGTATGCCAACCTTTTTGACGTTCTATCGGTACACCCTTGCGTACATGATATTCTTTTTCCTTCCTTAAATCATTTTGAAAAATAATAACTCAATATACTTACCGGTGCATTTCTGTTGTAGGCCCCATTGTAAGCTCTTTGAGTACAATCAGCGTCCAATGTGTTGCCACCGGTAACAGTTATTTTTATTTCAGGGCAACCAGAACCCGGACATTCTGTTGTGTCATTTATTGTTCTGGTATTGTAATTCATAAATTTGAAGAACAATAATCTGAAATGGACATTGTATTATGAAAAGTCGTGAGATTATTCTAATGATCTAAGTATAACCAACAGTTTAATTTTGATAATACGTATCATTTTTAAGAATTACATTTAACGTACTGAATCCTTAAAAATTAACTGTATACTATTCTTACTTTATGGAAAGAATATTTGAAATTTAAAAGGAAATATCCCCTTAAAGATTGTTTGATATTTGTATGCTGCTTTCCACGAATATGAACGGGAAAATGAAACTCTGTGACTTTTGTAAGTCGACTTAAATTGGTAATGAAACTATATAATATCGACCTAGCAAAAGATAAGTAAGTAGAGTTACAGTGGGCTTTACCTGTCTATGATCTACAAACTGTATGACGTATGTTGATAAAAACATACAAATACGTCGACATAATAACGAAGCATGCATTACAAACTATACGTTACCCAACATAGGAATCCCAAAAGTATTTATCACCAACTGTGTCTGCTTCCAAATCATCTAGAGTCTGCGTTAAAGTCCAATCGTGAATACTACCTAGATACTTTGGCTTGTAGGAAGTGATATCAATCATGACATCTCTTGGTAAGCAGACCCCAAAACGCACCCATTTACCGCTAATAAGAAATAAATGAATATTCTTTTACATGATAAATATATTCTTAATAACGTTGTTGAGTTCTTGCTTTTTACTAATTATCCGATTAAGCTGTTTTGTTGAGCACATGCCAGCTCTTCTCGTGTGATATATACATCATAAGCTAGCAAATTTTAACACGATGAAATTGAGCCAGCATTTGAATCCAATATATTAAGCGATTTCCGCATTTTGTCTTGTACGTAACAACTCTAAAATGGGCAAAATACATGCTCAATATAGAATAACACATTTCACAAACAATGTTTCTTTTACCCACGAAACAGTCAAAGACATCGTCTTAGATGTGGTTCAAAGCTACAGATAACTTTCTTCGAACAATGGCAGTTTTGTGTGTTGAGATTTTGGAATCAAAACAGAATAGGGCAGTTATTCATGTGGAGCAAGGCGCCGTCATCTTTCTGCAATCTTTTTAAATGTAGAAAATACCACTCCGTCTCCTTAATCAAAAACTCTATGTATTTTGCTATCTTCTAAAATTAAATTACAATCCTGTCTCAACGGTAGTATTTTTAACCAATTAAATTGTGTCATGGAAAACCCTTGACATGATAAGATAAGGAGTTGTGGGATAGCGAAACGCATAATTAAGCTATATGATGACAGCCTCTTTGGATTTCGCCATTCCACAATTTCTTATTGAATTAAGAAACGGGTTTTCCATATAATAATTTGGATGGACCTTTGGTAGAAATCGTGTTAGATTAATGGAGATTATAAATATCAGAAAGCTAAAAAGATACGAAATTGTAATGGTATTTTGTAAATGAGTAATTGACCTACTGTTCAATGCCTTCTCCTCTGATTGAAAATTGATGAGGTACGTAGTTTGACCAATTGATTGTGTAGCTGTAGTCTCCACCAAGTATTGTTAAGAACTGAGCAGGATGTGTCGAATCTCGAGTTTCTTTAACCGTTGGTTTGTCATCTCTTACAGCGAAAGGCGACGTTTTTCCTCTGTCTGCTTCGCTTTCTAATTGGATTGTTAGCTGCAAATAAGTCGTTTTTATTGTATTTGTATATGTGGATAACAAATTCAATGGTCACTTTCTCATCTCTATATTATAATATAATAGTCAATTTCGATCAGAAAAAAACTTTTCGCCATAAGCATGAACACTAACTAAAAGGTGTGTAGTTTTGTCTAAATATTTGCTGTTATAAACTGAATTTTCATGAGTATCATTTCCAGAATTAATATTAGACCACTGGTTGTTCTGCAATAAAATACGATTTAACTTAAAGTTTCGTGAGAATGTTAACTTCGACGGCATTTGTTTTTTGTATATTGTAGATGAATCGGGTATAGCTTTCAAATAATTAAGTAAAATTGAAAACTGCCAATCAATGAAAATTGTTCGATCATCACGAAATCAATGGGTATTCCACAAACAAAAACATAAAACAAAAAATTAAACATAAAGAGAAAGAAATGTAGCCTTTAGAGTAACCACCATTGGATCGAAGGAAAATGTGACAGCAATAATGTATAAAAATTAACTCTGACAGTACCTTGCCATAAGACTGTGGACATATAGCCATGTTCCAGTTGGTACGGACGTAACATCCGGCATTTATATTGAAATCAGTCGGTCTGACTAACTGTGATCCAACATAACCAGTTAAACTGCCATCAATATCTCTGACTGTAGCTACGTCATCACCATCATGATCAGAGAATCCAGATATTGAAGTGTCTGTATGATATACTCGGTTACCTTGTGCATCCTGTAAGATAATATTCTAAAGGTGTCGGACTCGATGAAACGATGTACAATTTTCTTTGTGTGCCTACATGTCACCCGAAGCAGAAGTTGGTTGTAAAATATGTCATTCTTGGAGGGAAACTGCATAGATTTCAATAGTAGCTTCCGGTAGCTCCACTCTAGAGACATAATCAAACGCCTTAGTTTTAGTTGAATTGCAAGAACCACAGATGTCGGAATGAAAATTGGAATGGTGATAATTGAAGCTATTAGTGTCCCCGATACACATAAACATTTTAGAAAACCTCTTTAAGATAGCAACCATAGTTGCCTTTACCATATACTTAGAACAAAGAAACTTACAGGGATAATGATGTCATAATATTTGATTTACTAGCTTTAAGAACTATCCACAAAATTGAAATGCGATGACCATTCGAATGACGACTAGATAAAAGAGTATCAGTGATTTCATAATTTCAGTATTTTTTTAAGTTTGAGAGTAACATCAGATTGGTGATATAAACTGGTGGTGTGTTTTCATTTACATTTATACGAACCACGAACTAATGAGTTTAGGTTACTGGTGAATGTAAATATTAAATAATTTAATACGTGTTGCTTACATCATCGAATCCGAATTTGACGCCCATCACTGAACTGACAGCAGACGATGGGTTTTGATCATTTCGATTGAAACCCACAGCTCCCACTGGATAGAGATGATGGCGGATAAAATTTGAGAACCAGCTGTTTTCTACGTATACAGGTCCATCATAGAATGAAAATCCTTCAATATGTGTATGACTGAAATACACAGATTGTGAGATATTATAGTTCGCCAATCAACATTTTGTGTCTGGAGAAACTAATGTGTTTTATGAGAGATCATAGGTTTATCGTAATCTTCATCATTTTTGCAGATTGGATCATCAACGCCCTAGCGGAGATTGATAAGTTGTACATCAAATTCTATACGAAACTATGCCAGTCAAGAATTAACTGTCTAAAATGTCTTCCTTTGATTGAAACCAATCGACAAAACAATATATTGTGTTCAGTGGTCGATCAGTTAATGTTCTGTACTTACATATTGTCAGGATCGGGTAAGGATCTTGACATTCCAATATGCGGTTCGCCAATATTTTTAGACTCTCCCAAAAACACCGAATTATACAGGAATTGTTGCTGATCATCTGATCTGAAATAGAAACAGTGCCACAATAACCACCCAATCCTGTTATTTCCCCGCTAGCAGCACCTATGAAGTAACCAGTTGACAGAGCTTGATAGAGAGGATGTAACCTGGTCGTCAATTTGGTGGTAAGTTTCTAAAATATGTTGAACCATGGTGATGAAATTGAAATTTTAATGGTTTTAAATGCAGGAAAAGTGGCTTTGTGGAATTCTTTGTGGAGGCGTGACAATGAAATATCCAAAAGAAAAAATGATAAGTCTTATTAAAGAGAATAAAAAATAAAATGTAACCTACTTAGCAAATGTGGCTCCTACTGAACTGTCAGCAAATCTGAAAAGATTCATACCATATCCGATGAAAAAAACAATGAACCTAATTTACTGCACCTACTTGGACTGGACCACCACTGGCATAAATGAAAGATCGAGGGATCTTTTAACTAAGTTACACAGCCAGCAGCACATAGTTTTTTAAAATACGATGTCGGGGCAAATGAAATTGGAGAGGAAAACAAAGAATATATAAAAAATTGCAAAGAGGACAGAGTAGAGCAAGAAAAGGAAGAAGGGACGTGTAGTAGTATTGGAAATGTAATGACATATAAAACGAACTTACGAAAGGGAAGAATTAGACAGAGGGAGTATAGAGATTGTAGTTAATGGGTGGGCTGGGGGAGTTGGCACTCATAGTACCTCAGTGCAATGCTTCGAATTATAGTATTTCAAAGACTTAATGTCGGGTGGCGGTTTACCATCTACCTGCCACTTTAGACACTGTCAAACACAGAAATCTAAATTTGGATTTAAAATATTGTAACAATTAGCCTCACTGGTCACAAAAAAATGGAGAGAATTACTTCCCTTGAAGTTTAACGTACATAAAACGTTTCTATTTAATGGGACACTATGCAAAACTTTTATTACATCAATGTATACGTAATGTCCACTGCAAAGAGCCGATGCTGGGGATTCTCATTTGAATTTAAAATCTATACTTACGAGCCTCTATCTACTCTTAACCACCCTCCTCTTAAAAACATATTTCCTCTTCTGTTCTTGTAAACTAGAATTACAGTGGTGTAAGAAGAAAAAATAATTACAGTAAAAATGATTTATTCTGCAGAGTAACCAATAAACATTTTAAATAATCAAATAAGTAATCAAATAAGTAATCAAATAAGTAATCAAATATGAAGGTTGAACTTTCATCTAGCAGCTTCTGCTCATATCCTGAAAATATCAGTAACATCCGACTTTGATTTTTGATTACCGGTTAGGACTATCCAAACAATAATACTAATCCCATACTGCGTAACATCGTGTTTTGAATTTATAACATTTTTCTCAAAAGACAAGCAAAGACCAAAAATGCCATTCAACGTGCTAAGAAGGGAATTGTGCTCCAGTAAGAAAGGAGAACTTCAAAGCGGTAGCCTCAGTTTATTGTCCCATTCTAACGACTAAACGCATTTGACATGTTAGCCCATAACCACTTCGAACTGAGTCACTGACAGATTATAGATGGATACCGAGGTTAGACTTGTGGTTCAAGTGAACATAATTATACTGTACGTTATCCATAACTTTCCTTAGAAATAAAATGATAATATTTACGTGTAGGTCTGGTAAAGTTAACAGAAGCTGGTGGAGAATTGGGATCCATTGGGTATATGCGTGGTGAATACTCGTTACTACCAGTAGCATCTGATGACTGTAGAACTTTGTTATCGGCAAACAAACCAGTCTATTCAAAAGAGGCGAAATTTTTCATTTATTGCATGACTTTAATGAACACGTCGCAGTAGATGGTTAACCTTTTACAGAGGATTTCGAGACAGCATTTTAGATTGTCTTCCTATAAGCTTAATACATATAAGCTTCTAATGATCTGCTGTAAAAAGATTACTGGATTATCGTGGAATGTAGAAAAATATCAAAGTAAAATACTTACGTCCTCGTTTGAATGTGCTACATTATTATCAAATTCTAGAATCGGTGTATGCATCGCTTCGTATTTCTGCATAAAATCTTTTCCAAATGAAGGTCCATACGGCTCATCAGGAAACACGTACCATATTCCGTACGCCTGTAAATTGGAAAATATTCATTCATTGTGGCCAATCTTTTGGATGACATTTAAAAAGTGCATATAGCCACCCGATCAGCAAGGTGCACATGGATATCTAAGCGATATGTTAACCACAAAACACCATGCCAAATGTAAATGTTTTTTAAGTTCTACTCATGGATATGATTGTACTGGGTACTTCCCTGAGAAGAAAATTTATAACGCTATTTTTTAATTTTATTATATGATAATGCTGTGTTATGTTGTGCCGTGAACATCAATATTACAATCTACAGATGGAATAAACGCTTTTTCCGCAGGACCACAACTCAAAATTTATAGGTTTCTTTCATGTATCTTAAGTTAAATACTGACCTCGCTACCAGCAGCTACATTATTCCTAAGACTATTGATAGGGTTGGTCATCCAATAGGTCGCTGGGCGGCTGAAAGCATAATAAGTGATTTCAAGATGATAACTCTAATACTTCAGAAGCCTTATAATACTAATTGAATTCAGTGATAATCTCTTGGATTATGAAGGTTTTTTCAGAAGAGACAGTAACTCTGAATCATGATAAAAAGTGATTTGTCGTCATAATAACGGTGTAAATTGCAAATGTAAAAACGTACACAGAGCTAACCGGATTCGACGAATTCAAGTAGGATTTTAACATAGCTATCAGAATTCAACCAGATTCAAGGCAGGGTATGCTTACTCTTCTGGACATCCAATACCACGTTTCATTATGAAATACTTACTCACTTATGATTGGTAAACCACCAATGTTTCGCCAATATGTTGTTTGGATTTAGGGTTTTGCTGTTTGGATCGGTAGAACTTGATTTATTTATACTTACCTATCGCTTTTCAGAATCTTTCCTTTCTTTGTGGACAGTCCAATATTTCCATCAAGCAAGTTTCTTTTCTCACCACCATCTTCTAAGAAATAGGAGTGTCCCAAACTATCGTAGCATACATTGTCTTGAACCTGAAACATGTTTCAGAATCCGGACAGATAAAAATCATTTTATCGACAGTCCACGAATTCAAACTGCTTAAAACCATTTTTATTGATGGCGCTCGTTGATTGACAAGGTATGGCTGTATCAGTATATCTATATTAGTGACTATATCCAGGCATTTTAGCACGACGCAAGTATAAATGAGTGAATGCCATATTAAAGGTAAGATCTAGCTATGTTGTCTACTTAATGATATGTTATAAGTCCCCAGATATGTCTTGTTAGAGAAAGAATTATCAAGAGTCCTATCCTATGCAGCTGGTACACTCCACATCCTCTCACAAAAACATCTTACCGTGACCCCACTTGTACCATGGACAGTGACACACCGGGAGAATGAGTGATGGACGGTACTGTCACGGAAGTACGGTGGATGACTGTAATTTCCAACTCCATCAACGTCATGACACATGTGGAAATGTACTGGATAGTATCCTATGAAGAATCCCAAAGTCGTTATTCTAATAGATAAAACTCCAAAGTAAATGATACACGCATACATTACTCAGTATGGTGAAAGAAGAATTTCCAACAGAAAAACAATTCTAATTCTGCAAGATACCTTAATATCTGAGTATACATGTATATCTCTCAAAGATGTACTCGATTTTAGTTTCTGAATATCAATATCATTCAAGAAATCTTTGTATTAACAACAGAACATCACCTAGAGGAAAATCATCGAGATCGTATATTATTTAATTTTCTTTAACCGTTGCTGATCTGTATCATGTACACTTATATACTTATGATAAAAGATACTATTGACAATTTTTTTTATAATAAGAAACATTATCATTTGTTCAAGACTTTTGAGAGAAGTCATCAGCATAGAAATTACAAATACGAAATACCAGGTGGTTTTGTACGTACCTTTCTCAGTTTGTTGCCCCATGTGATACAACTCCACTCCTTCTAAATGGACGTTTTCAAATCCTCTGACAAACTAAAAAGACGTGAGAATGTCGTTGAAAATGATTATCTTATTTTCATCTCATCTGTACCAACATAAAATTTGGAGATCTATTGTGGAGTGCTATTATAGCAGTAGCTTATCAACCAGAGCCCGATTTTTTGTATGGTTGTAGCTGGAACTACTTGTGTCTCAAATATATTCCCCGATAACTAAATATAATCAATATTTTGCCAACCTTTAAATGTCCACCAAATGTATCGTAAAGGAAGTTATTGCAGTTACCATTACTGATGTAACAACGTTCTTCCATTTCACCCTCTATTTGAATATTTCTAGTTAACAACGCTACTTCACCACGCATATCAACATTATATGTCATCTCTCCAAAATGTGTATAACGGACGTCCACTTAGAAAGAGAATGGTTATTTGTTTTTATTGTTGTTAATTTACGTCACGTGCGTATGCCAAAGTCATAAAACTTATTCTTTAGAGTAGTGGCATATCCTCTTTCAGCATACCTATTGTATTCACCTCGAAAAGAGATAAATTCCACTGCCTTTGCATAGATTTTTAAAACAGATGTGTGAAAAGATGGGGGTCTTTTTCGATTCAAGAAGGTCGTTTTTTCGAATTTGATATGTGAATGTCAAATCCGATGTATAACTGTATATAGACCTCAAACACGGGTATTTGCAGTTTCCTTTTTAAAATATTGAAGAACATTGTGTTAAATTGAAATTTACAAATACTTATGAAGACTTTCTTACGTTCAACTTGAATTTGAGAGGCTGTACATGTTGAGCAAGGTACAATTGTGGCGACTTCTGCTTGCTTCCAGTCATAATCAGTTGAGGTTAGAACCACTTGATCACCTGAAAGGTACGGCGTTAGTGAAATTCTTCAATATTTATCGTCTACGATAGTCAGATCAAAATTGGTCAAGAACGATGGTTGTTTTCGTGTTTTAGACAAGTCCGAAATTTGACCACTGTATTTTGATAGTTTGATATCTTTGCCAGTAAAATGCTCACCAACGACTTGGGCTACACCATTAATCCTAATACGACTGCGATTTAATTGTTATATTTTCATCTCTTTCGGATATTCAAAATGACCAATAATGATGTTTTCTCAAATATGATAAACTTACTCGGTTTTAACAATAACCAGTACATCTGGGCTTTTAATTTCTTACCTGGATTCCAAGTGGATACATCATCGAGAAGATTTAGTATTGGATGAGAAGCAGCTACAGATGTTACACGAAAATCCACTCTGGAATTGTCTGAGTTGGCATTATCTATGAAACTCTCTATACTGTATCTGTGGTTGCCAACAGTTAATGTTGCTGTAGCATGCTGGAAATCAGTTTTTACATATGGACTCAAAGCCTGTTTTGTGTTGTGAGGATGACCTAACAATAATTAAAGAAAATGCTTAGCAATGTTCTGTCCTTCACGATCTCCTATAGTCTTTAATAGAACATCTAGTTGACTCGAGGAGTCAAATATCTGATTTCGTGTTCCATGGATGGCTAGTGGGGTCTCTGACAGAAAAAAAGAAAACCATCTTGGTCTACATTTCTGAAATGAATCAAGCTAGCGACGATCTGTAAAGCCTGGTTCCATGAATTTAATAGCAAAAATTGAAATGTGTAAGAACTTGGTAATTAAAAACAAAGTCAATGGAGTATCAGTGAAATATTTGAAAGGAACAGTCCAAAGGCTAAAATGTTTAAAATATAGTGTATAAATCCATGCTCCTTAAGACCTTTCAACTTATTGAAATGATGACAATCTCATTTTACCTTTTTGAGCAATGAAAACGACGGCATCGTTAGAGTGCCCATGTGTTATTTCATATTCGAGATTAAATCCGAGCCCTCTCAAAGCTCGAAACACTGGTTTAAGATCTACAGCAGGGTGCTCCACATTTTGGTTCAATGCCAATGCAATTATCTCGTCATGTGGCACATCTAAAATGATAATAGTGGCAGTAAAAGCTCAATCGTAAATTGAAACCATTCCTTAATATCTAAGACAACGGTCTTAATCTGAAGCGACTACCGATATAGAGTAATGGAACTGTTCTTAATGGAAAGTTATCATGGGACATTTATTATATGTGCGTTTCGTGTGTAAGTTCATGATAACATATTGTTAAAGCTATCTTTTTAAACATTAACATGAGGGTAAAGGAATGACTTACAACTAGAGGTAATCTTACCATTGATAAATCGAGTCAAATCAGAGGAATCAGTTCTAGATAATCTTGGAATACTACCAATGTCGTAAAATCTAGAGGACATTACTCTTGCATTTATGTGGTCAAACGCATAAACCACAATACCAGCTTTTCTACTGTTCATTTTTGCAGAGGAGGAATCCTGGAATACGCAAAAGTTTGATGATAACTAAAACATAATCCCGTGTATCATCAACACCAGTTAATCAGCGCCGATACCAAGGTAGTCTGAAAGGAACGGTGTCACATTTTCACAAACAATGTTATGATTATGTTTTGTATCAGGTGTTTGTTTTAATAAATTGAAATTTAATCCTAAGATGAACTTGTAAATCTAGCCACTGGTGGAATCTGGGATATTCGAATCAATCGCCGATTTAGGCCACCTGAGCGCCGGTACGACGCAGTCCGATGTTGGACCTTTTAGAAAATCTGAATGGTCGATGATTGATTCAGTGATCAGGTTCAGTAACAAGAAAGTCGAATTACCGGATCATTTGTTAGATGTCAAATGCGCATTATAAATAAAAATGGAAAAAGGCATACCTGGTGATTGAAAACGAGACCATTTGATGGTATTAATTTTGGTACCGTTTTTGTTAATTTTGTCCAAGATAATTTCTTTTCACCGTGGATTTCCAAGGTACCACCAGGCGCAATACCAATAAACTTTTCACCAAACAGGTGTTCACCAATAGATATAGAGTATTGTCCTCTCATACCTACATTTGATAAAATTTACAATACCAAACTTTCCACTTCAAGGGCTCATCTTACCCCAAGTCCTTCCAGATAAAACAATCCAAACCAGACTACGTAAGTGCAAATGCAAAGTAAATGCCAGTACGTATTCTCACAAGTCATAAAGCGGGAAATATTCATTTATTAATTAATAATTGTTGCAAATATACAATATCTGAAATCTGATATTTCTGTTATTCCCAACGACACAGTCTGATTAAGGTGATTTCAGGGAAAATCTCTTAATACTTTGGACATTTTTATTTTCGAAAGAAAACATACATATTATGTACTGTACACGTACTAACCTCTCAGCAAAATGTGAGTTTTTCTTTTGAAAGTACAGTCTTCTGAACCAATCTCCATACTGCCAAAAACCAAGATATGTTTCAGGGTAAGGTTGAAGTCACCTTCTTGACTCCAGACCAGTCGACCATTGGGTTGTATTGTGATGTGGTGTAGTTCAGGTGGACTCTCATCCAATAAGATTGCAGAGTCAATATTCACTTCATCATTCAATCCTGGCTTCTACAGAGAAACCAGATGTTTATTCTCTTATACGAGTATTTAGCGTATAAATTATACTGTATTTTCAAAGAATTCTTGGTTGAATTTGGCACAACTGATCCTAACCGTTGGAGTCAAGTGATCGCTGGATTGATCGCAGTTGGCACCAGTTGCTGCTAAATTGCTTGCTCTATTTTATAGTTTATCGGTTTGATTTGAACTGAATTTTTGTATTTCCCAAACTCTTCCTTGTATGAACCTTACCTTTGTCTCAATAAATTAAGATATCTTTATGTATAAATCCAGTCCATTACATTTCAGAAATTGATGATACAAAATCGATGAAGTTCTCAGAACTTACCTTGCCATCGGGCCATGATGCGTCACTTGACCATCTCTTTAATGATTTGTCTTGATCCGGACATGATCCACGCACTTGGTGTTGGTTTTGCAATACGCATAGAATTACGACAGATAGCCACAGACGCTTGGAAACACCAGCCATGTCGATGGAACCCGCTAAGTGTTTGATATATTCAGTTATATCTTATCTAATGAATATTAAGTTTATCTTTAACGGTTTTGCATAGTTCGAGTACTGAGCTTTATAAATTTGCATTTATACAATCTGAATGTATTATCAGATAAGAGAGGGTATTAAATTGTGAATCGATACAAAGTGTCACTTTTTAGTTCTATAACCTGTTTTTTTTTTTAGTCGTTAAAGATAATATTCGTTTAAGATTACTAGAAAATCTTCCATAGACCTTCATATTTCATTTCTATTACAGGGCATAGGTTAAACAGCCGTTCGAAACGAGTTGACGCTTTTACCCCATCGTCGTTACGTGTTTCCTTGAACTGTAGGCAATCTGAACGTCTTCCATTCAATAGAAATACGTTTAATCTGAGTAGCTTTGGTAGAATTAAAGACAATATTTTAATTTATACTGTACAATTGTATACATGTTCGATTAAAAAAACGACCTTGTAACGTATGGAAGGTCTCATTCACAAAAGCCAGTCCAAATATACCACAATATACAAGTTGGCGAACACAGCGTAAAGTGTGACTTGAACAGACGACTTTTTTGAAAACATATTTGAATTAAAATATTTAAGAAATTCTTAACATTTCTTTGTCTAGTTCACAGACAGACTTCTGTAGAAATAAATGCTTTTTTTGATTAATGAACTATGCATATTGCCTAAAAGTCAAGTGAGAAAGCCCAAGATCAAGGTTCATGCAGGTAATACAGCTTCCATTTTCCATGTGTTTTGTTAAAAGAGTCGTTCTATTCAGTCAGGCTATATTCTCCAACATGCAAAAGATTGCAGGGAAAACCTAAGAAATAGTAAGGATTTATAGAGGGGAAGGGGGCAAAACATCGATCAAGGATTCTCAAAGAGTAAAGAAAAGGGTTGAAAACCCCTGTTCTAGATCAATTGTTGCAGTGAATACCTTAGTTAATTTTATCAGTATGGGCTATCTTTAATCAGCATTTATCTTTATATTTTTTATGTGGGAAAGCAACAATTGTAGGCCTAAGTCTTTGTAGCCCTATATAATAAACAAACAACAATACAAACAAATTAATTTTATTTTTGGAAACCGCATCATATGGTATCACTCCCTTCACTTCAATGCGAACTATAAACGCGAGCAGGTCGCTTTGTGTGTACATATTCCGATGAGCATAAGTTAAAGCCTTCTTGCATAAACTCAATTTTTATCCATTCTACCTACAAAAATTGACTATGTTTGGAATCTTTCAAGAATACAACATATTCTGTATATAATAGTAGTCATTGCATTAGCCTGCAGCCAGTTAAAACAACGTACCGTTGCATTAGTTTATTTTTTACTAATGAGTTTTGTTATTCCAGTAGTTAGTAAAAATTAGTCCGACATTCATTCAATTTGTACTAAGTTTATTTCTTTATTTCTAACTCTGCATCACAACTATGATATAAATATTTCAAAATATAAATTAACTTTATAAAAGGGTTTATAGACAAAACTAACACTACTGCACATAAACATAATAAATTGGTCAAATTAGATTTACGTAAGAAATTTGATGATAACATCAATTATTTTTCAATATAAAATTTTCAGATCTATCATAAAAGCTAATCATCAAATTTGGAACAATTCTCTTAACATTGGCTGGGTATTACAAAAATTCTATTATGAAAGGAGATTCAAACCTACAGAAGCTGGTATTTTGTCTTAGAACACAATAAATAACTTATCACAACAAATAAATAGAGAGAAGATCAGAATCTTCCAAAGAAAAAGTGTTATAAAACGTGTGCAACACAAATGAATAGTGAGAAATCCTGTGTTTTCTTGTTTCACAGTGTCTGATACAGTAATTAAATCCAAACAGTGTCTGATATAGTAATGAAATACAAATAGTGTTTGTTATAGTAATGAAATCCAACCAGTGTCTGATATAGTATTGAAATCCAAACAGTGTCTAATACAGTAATTAAATCCAGTGTTTGATATAGTAATGAAATCACAGACAGTGTCTGATATAGTAATGAAATCAAAACTGTCTGATATAGTAATGAAATACAGTTTTTGATATAGTATTGAAATCCAGACAGTGTCTGATACAGTAATGAAATCACAAACAGTGTCTGATACAGTAATGAAATCTAAATAGTGTCTGATACAGTTATGAAATCCAAACAGTGTCTGATATAGTTATGAAATCCAAACAGTGCCTGATACAGTAATGAAATCACAAACAGTGTCTGATATAGTAATGAAATCTAAACAGTGTCTGGTACAGTAATGAAATCTAAACAGTGTCTGATACAGTTATGAAATTCAGACTGTGTAAGTCTTATGCTGTTCCACCAACACCATAGTACATATTTTAACATCTCAGAATTCAGTGATCTGGTGTCTGGCATTCAAACAGAATCTAACAGAACAGACATTTCTTTGAGTTGTTTTGAAAAATTCTGAAATAAAAAACATAGAATATAATTCAATGAAAATTAATTAAGAAACAACAATTTTATGCATTGACAAGGCTCATCTCTACTGACTGGTTCTTGGTCAACCTTCTTGGCATTGATCTTTCCTGGATCATCCTTACCCATTTACAACTGGAATAATGAGGAAAGAAGATGTATTAATGGTCACCAGACTTCCACATGCCATATTAGAATCAACTTTCACAATTTGTTTAAAGGAGCATTCTGTTTTGTTTTTTTTTCGTAGGTAAAAATTTTTTCAAACTTATGAAAATTGTATACCAAAATCTAGAAAAATGGGTCCTTGTGAGCTTACTTATCTGAAAGTTTTAACTGAAAGTATTTAAAAGCTTTACGACACATAACTTTTTAAGTTTCTCATACTTTTTGGAGGTGTTACAAGGCCAAAAACCCAAAACTAGTTCTAACTACACTCCATTTTTAATTAAGCATTTTAAAACTAGTTTAGTTTGATCAAGTAGAAACATCGATCTAAATATTAATAAATATTTTTAGGTTCTATTTTGATAATGAAAATATTGCATAATGCCCCTTTAATGTTACCCAAATTTCCTAAATTATCAAATATCTTACCCTAAATTGTGGTACTGTCATCTCTATAGAATGTTGTATGGCTGTACCTGATTGGTCAGCTACTGTTATTGCCATGGTAACATAGGGTGTATTTAAATGTTTACAATCATTAGAACTCACAGCCATTCCAAGCTTCCATTTGATATCTAAAAGCTATTTAAAAACATGTTATATTTTAGGCTTTCCACCAGAGGCAATGTATTCTTGCTAAATAAAAACTAACATAATCTGAGATGAAATGAAATGAATGGAGATTCACATCCTACTCATCTGCACCTAATTAGGCTAATGAAGACGGGCAATGTCATGCAGTATGTTAGTATGAAAATTTTGTCAGGACAGTGGCATTAGCCTAATCTTTTTCTATTTCCATCTGTCAAGGGCTTGTAGCACACACAGCCTTGGTTAATTGTCCCATCTGAGGACTAGATGCTTTTCCATGTCTGACGTGAATCACTGGTATTATCTTTGCCAGGACTAGGGTTGCGTATTAGGGGGTCAGAGCCAATACCAGGCTTAATGACAATTGAATTGAATTTCAGGCCTTGTCCTATGAATTTTGATAAGGATTAATGGAAAGAAAAAGGTAGGAAGAAAAATCTATTTTAATGTATAAGCTTACCTTTCCTATATTTAGATCTTGAAAGACACAACCTGTTAATATGAGTTGCTTCCCCTAAAATACATACATAACCTCTGTGTCAATTTAGCAAATTGTACCAATAGACATGATTTACCATAGATTTCCAATGAAGCAATATGCCATAAAGATATGATACTTGCTCACTTATTTCACAAGATAAATGATGCATATCCAGATAAATGGATATAATTAAAATTGAATGGCAAAGATAAAACTTGATTGAGTCACATCATTGATTAAATCAAAGACAAATCTTCATGAACTTTTGCCTGGGATTCTAGACTTGAATTTGAAAGAAAAGTGGGCAATATAAAATGTTTTATGTAAGCCATACACTGTGACAGGACAAGGAAATCCTACCAACTTTAAGCAATGCCCACCAAAAACATATATTGATGCTCAAAGCTACAATTTCAAAAAAAAGTTTGTCAGCATTAATTTGTCAAAAGATTAAGCTTCATTGAAATTACAAAACCACTAATTTTGAAGTAACAGATAGACATAATAAAGACGAGCAAAGCTATGGAGTACACAATGAGTGAAATCTAAATTTGGCCAAGCACAAATATATACACATGTAGCATCTAAGCATAAGAAATCATAAGATCACCTCTTTTTGCCAAGCTTGTACTAAAAGATTAATTTTATCATTTGAAAGTACAGATAGTTTGTCTAATCTTGACTTCAACTCTTCACCAGTTTCTTTATTTTCACAGGCAGATCTGAAACAAAAGGCAGTAGATGGAACATGATCTGATTTTAGATAACAGAAAAGTTGGAGAAAAACCTCCTGGTATAACAATAGAGGAGACACAGCCTTTATGCTTTTAAGCACAGATCAACATTTGAATTAAGGTTTATTAACAAGTTTTGAGGCTATTTGCAAAAACTGAATCATTTTCCATGAAGCATTATATCTGGGAAATATTAAACAATGAACAGCAAAAATTCTACATTTTCCTTCATCAAATATTGTTTAATGGACCTCAATAAAATCATTCTATTCAGATTTAAATGTATATTCGGATGTTTCATTTTATGTTCTTTTTTTCTTTGGCTGACTCAACTTGCCAACCATGATCTTACAAGATTGTTATGCATCACAATTTCAAAAAAATGTCACCTACCTGACTATAGCTGATACAGATTTGATTACATTGTCAATAATATCTTTACTTTTAGATGATTCTATATCTTGAATATTCTACAAAAAATAGCACATATTAGTTGACAGTGTAATGACTAAATATACTAACTATTGTTTGAGTTAAATTTTTTTTTAATTTTTTCCATTCTTTTTTTTATGATAATTGCATTGGCAGTCTCAAAATAGTACTTTTTGTGTTGTCATTGATAAAAACATAAATATAAACACACATTGAATGTGTCTTCAAAAGTTGTTTTTACAGAGGACAATTTTCAGCCAAAATTAAAGAACTTTTTGGTTGAAATTTCTGAGAGAGAAAAATACTAAGAGTACTATTTTTAGGCTGATATTCCAGTTCTCTTAAAAAATATACAAGTTAAAACAATTCTTTGCTATACTCAGATAATAGATTCATGGTTTCCGATTATATCACAAAATTTATCAAGATTACATAAAGAAAATAAAAATTGACAAATGCACTATGAATACTTTGAGAATATTTTCTTACCTCATAATATTTTTTGGTACGTAATGATGATATCTTTAACTGTTGAAATTCTATAATATCATAACACTACAAAAATATACATAACATTGAATGGTCAATAAATTCTACGAAAGAAATCAACATTAACACTTTTACAACCTTTGATGATGTACTTGAATTTGCATTGACACATATTTGTTTTACACGAAATATGGTTTCGAAAGAGTTCTTCTTGCCTTTATAAATATGTGTTTCAGGGAAGCTTACAGCTTATATTTTCAAATTTACCTGAACACTAACTTTGGACAGAAAATTTATGGTTGGAAGGATCAACAGTGGTGACGGCAATAGATTACATGTCCACATTAGAATGTGAGTGCATAAAAATGTTTCAAAAGTGAGATTGACCGTGAAGATTAAAGGGAAACAGTCTGCAATTTCGGGGATTGATTTGGGTCTTGAATGTGCTGTAATAGTCTTAAGAAGCACGAAAATTGCATTATCCCTTCAAATATACCTCAAACTAGAAATTTCACTGTCTATTTCTATATATGTGTTTTCTATATATGGCATAGTCTCACTAAAATTCGAGTCGAATTTTTAACTTTCAAGCATAATTATGGATACACATGGATTTGAAGGCTCAAATTTCGATGAGCTGTGAACATTATTATTGAGGTATGATTGGTCGAATGGATACTGAAGGTACTCCTTTAATGATGCAATTTTTGAGCAAAACTTCTAGAATTAACTTACTGTAGGCCCTACTTACAATCATTAGAAAAAGTTCATCTGATATCTGATTACATCTGGACAATGATTCTCTAAACCCTGAAATATAATGACAATAATTTGGTGGAGTTGTAATATAGGTTGGGCTATTAGGTTCAAAAGATGAATGTAATTTCAAAGTCATGAAATTCCAAAAGGTCAAAATTTAACAAAATTTGGTGTAAGTTGAGAGATAAACATTAAAACCATAAGCACACAAATATGAAAATTTGTCCCATGTTTTGCATGTCATGAATGTAATTCTGTCTGCTTAATAATATCACAATAGCTAAGGAATAGGACCAGAAGGCTAAACCTTGATAAAATAAATCTGTATACGTACAATGTACAAATTGTATATAAATACTTAGTAGGTCTAGCCGTGAGGCTAATCATTTTACAGAGTGAACATCATCATTGAATTCATTGTCTTAAAGTAATGCATCGAAAGTAAAATTTCATGACAGCTTTCTTTGGAAAAATCAAGTCAAAACTCGAATGAGGAAAACTTCAGGTAAACAACCTATAAAAATATAGTGTGGCAAATATATTATTACCTTCTTGAAAGTGGTTGGATTTATCCGCCATTTTAACCAAAATTGATCACGTGACAAACTAAGATGTACAAATCACGTGATATGAAAGTTCCAGACCACAACCAAGTGACACTGTGTAACAACCAGATCCAGTGTCGTCGTCATCGTCGCCTTCATTTATACGAATGGAAAATAACGAATCTTGTAAACAGAGATTTAAAAGGTCAAATCTCTTTGAAAAATGTCGGAGTCTCAGTATAAGGCTTTGATGTCTGAAAAAATCGCGATTTGCTGTCTGTAAACAGTGGTAAGGCCTATCTGTGCATTCAAAGTGCTATGCTCTTGACCAAAATAGTAAGCAATTTAGTAACCCCTTGTCAGTGGCGCAAACCTCCCACGGAGTATTTGAGGGGACTCTCTCCCAAGTAAGCTTTTCAAAAACTGGAATTGATTAGACGCACCTTGACAAATATTTTTGAGCCAAAATGAATAAAATTCATGTGTCTAATTTTCTTAGAAGTTGCTGTTCAAATGGGGGCAATTGCAAAAGAATCTTGTCTTTTGGACACAATAAAGTGAAATCGGCGTGGTCTATAATCATTTTCATTTTAAAAATTTTGCCCAAATTTTAGCATATTTCCGGACAAACTGTGTATTTTGGGTTCCAACTGATTAGTTAATAAGGTCAAATTCGACATGTAATACGAAATTTTACCGAAGTGAACCGCTTGAAGAAATATTAATTAATAAGATTTTAGTTTGTATACTTCGGTCAATATTCAAAGCAGTTGCAGTGCCAGGGGGTATACATGGGGAAGACTGGCTTATTGGGGGATGTTGAATTCAAAATGCGGCAACTCTGTCGAAGTGCTTTTTTTTTTTAGAAAATTAGAACTGATTATGGCACGTAGGTTGAGACAAATAAAGAATACAATCATCGATATTTTAAAATTGAAAGAAATGAATTCGGGTGAAATGAGTGTATACTGAAAGTTAAAATAAAGCTGTACAAATCGAACTGTTATTTAAACCTTTTGCCCAAAACAATTCATGGCATAATTTGTTTTCTTTACAAAATTTCATAATCTCTGAAGATTTGATAGATGTATTTCACCATAAAATTGCTCAGCCCGGTCGACTTTACGAATTCTCGCTCCCTTCTTCTATGTGTCACACTAGGATCCAAGAAAGAAAGATAGAAACAACTAAATTTTACAAAGATAACAACGATTGACTTTAGATTCCACAATTATTCCGTCAATTTCTAACGGCATATTCGCAACCACACACCAGATTTTCTGTCATTTAACTAGTTTTAAAAATAATTTTTCAAAAGCATGCAAGCTCTTAGAATGTCTTTGGGTACATATACATGTATAAGGTTTGATACTTTTACACTTCAAATGAAAGACTTCCTCCAGAACATTGCACGTGACAATGATCGACCCCCATTTCGGACTGAATATTCTCCGCTGTGAAGTCATATATTTCCGCACCGTATCACGAATACGGGTTTTGACGTGGTCTTATAGTATGACGAATGGGGGTGTGGTTTGGATACGATGATATTTCCGTAGTTATCAATCATGGGCAACTACATCAAGCAGCCCCCCCCCCCCCCCCCTCGCAGCCCCGAAAGCAAGTTTTTCGGGCAAAAATCTCATAACTAGGTTAGAAATTCGGGCAATATCCGACGTAAACCTGGCTACGCCACTGGCATCAAGCCACACTAATTGAGTCTGTTTTCTTTAAATCTTCTGACTTGGAAGAATCAGGTGTATATCTGTTATTGGTGCTTATATCGACATTAGGGTGCACTTTCTTACTGAAACATAGTCTTGTGAAGAATTTAGAACGAATTATGAGTCTGACTACCCAACAAAGGTTTGTGTTCACCATACTATTGACTAAAGCAAAACGTTTGGCTATCAAATCCGCACGAAATGATTGATCCAAATCAAGTTGATGAACGGCGTATCGTACCTGAAAATGATCAAAATATTAGACGATATTGAAGATGCAGTATGAAAACACTTCATTCTTGAAAAAAAGGATCATACTTGAAAAAGTTTTCTAAAAAATATGCTTTTTACATCTATGTTTCTTTTTAAATAGGGGTAATTAAAACGGATTGTACTAATTTTTAACTTAGCAGTTTGAACTTGTTTTGGTGTGGGTCTTAAATAAGGGAACCCATCTTTAAAGCTCTTTAAAGGTACACAAATTTCTAGATTTCGGTTTTCATTATTCCGAGCATCCAACCTACTTTAAAAAAAAAATAAGACAACTCCTTATAGTAATAATGAAAGGGAATTGATATGGACGTTTTCACTTCAATAGTCTGCTCTTCATTGAGCTAAGGTAGATAATGTACTTTGTGAGGTGAGGGAAACTTTGATTCGATGGCTTCATATATTTGACCATTTGTGCAAGTACATTGCTAAAAGAGAACACACGACAAATAAACGCTACACAAGGCTTTCCATGAATATTCAAAAACATTTCAATCAGATTGTGCAACATATCGCCTTTCAGCAACATTATAAATTATTACAAACCAATATCAATAGCTTGTTCACATGAATTGATTTAGCATACAGCAATTCGTCTAATACACATCAATAAGTATCATATAGAATTAATCTGTATCCAGTAATTTTGCTATCGATGTATCGACCAACACGATCTAAAACGTTTGGTGTGATGTTGCATCATACGCTTCGTTGAATTCTGATGGACAATCATCAAATAAATCGCACCATGTTGTAGCGGATGCTCTATTATTGATGTCTTAATTAGTACTTACCAAAATAGGGGAGATACCAATTACAAACATAACAGATTTGACAACTAAAATTATCATAAATTCAACTTGTACATTTAGTTTATTGTTCGAATCTGTCATTTTCTTCATTTTCTTGACTTCAAATATAACTAAGCCATTTAAAATAACAGTGGCTGCAACACATATCATTCCTGAAATAATATGTTTAAAATGGATTTATTTTAATCCATTAACTGAATAGAAATAAATTGGTTTATTTATTACAGATCTAAAGGTTGTTTTACTCTGATGAACAAGACTGTACCCGAGTTCCTTTTCCAAACGATTAAGGATTACGCTCTTTATGAGATGAAGAAAACGGTGGTGGGATCGCTAGTGAGTCAGGAGATGCCAGAAATGTTAGGGCCAACCTTCAGGAGCAAAAGATATAACTTAAGCAATATAGACAATTGAACAAAACTCAAAAGAATTTTATTATTCGAGTCTACTTTCCCATTTAAATTCATTCACAGCATGTGTAGTCTAGATTAATAGTAAATCAATTTACTATAAATATAATTTTAATGGCTTCAACGGCTTTAAAACGGAAACGTTTAACATTAAGTGCAATGCTTTAAGTTCGATATTGATATTTTTAAGGGCTATAAATTGGACAACTATCCAGATATCAAACATTAATCCGAACATGAAAGCATTAAGTACAATTTCTATATTTTGCCATTTAAAAGAAGAGGTCAATAAAATAAATAATTTTTTTCTCGGTTATACCAGTACCAATACGTCTGGGCTACGGGTGTCTTTGTGAATCGCTTATAAGCACCCTAGAAAGCGCAACATGACAGATTTTGTCGAAACTTGGTCAAATTGATTATCATTGTCACTTAGGGATGAACCCTATAGAAAATATTCAATATGAAATATTGCCTTTGTTATTTCGATACAGGTAAAATCTTTAACCCATTAACACCCTAGAGAGTACAATTAGTAAACGATTTTGAAAAATCTTGTTGAAATTGATCATTATCAAATTCTTGAATCCTATCGCCAATCCACGAATCAAAAATATTTTATATGAGTTATTTGTTTTAATTTTCGAAATGGATGAAGAAGCTGGTACAATGCTTGTTAGACTTAAATAAAACTTGTTTTATTGTTGATAATTTATATTCAAGAATAATTCACACAAAGCTGTTAGAGAATGTTACCATTCCTGGCAGGCTATCTTGTTGTATATATAATGAAATACAATGTCTTTTCACAATCTGTATCATTTCTAAATTACTAGACAATGAAATTATCCTTCTGTGAATACAATATGAATATACCCGTAACTGGATATATTTCACAATCGGCTTAAGGTATTATTTAATTGCCTACATAATTAATATTTTTTGATAATAGATAATGCCATTATGGAATATATAATATGTTGCTTAATGCTAAATACAGATTTCATAACAGATCCTGATAAGTGAATATATTGTTTTCGTTGCCAATATTTCTGCTAAACACTTTTCTAAGTTATAAGACCATACACGTTCTTGTTTGATAATAATCTGAGAATTCCTCACAATAAGTAATCATGGACGGCAAAAAATCACTAAAAGAAACATCAAATTTGATTTTGATCAGATTGATACTAACAGAGATATATATACATACAAACAAAATTAAAGTTCTACCTTGAGAGATAGATATACATACAAACTAAATAAAAGTTCTACCTTGAGAGATAGATATACATACAAACTAAATAAAAGTTCTACCTTGAGAGATATATATACATACAAACTAAATAAAAGTTCTACCTTGAGAGATAGATATACATACAAACTAAATAAAAGTTCTACCTTGAGAGATAGATATACATACAAACTAAATAAAAGTTCTACCTTGAGAGATATATATACATACAAACTAAATAAAAGTTCTACCTTGAGAGATAGATATACATACAAACTAAATAAAAGTTCTACCTTGAGAGATAGATATACATACAAACTAAATAAAAGTTCTACCTTGAGAGATAGATATACATACAAACTAAATAAAAGTTCTACCTTGAGAGATAGATATACATACAAACTAAATAAAAGTTCTACCTTGAGAGATAGATATACATACAAACTAAATAAAAGTTCTACCTTGAGAGATAGATATACATACAAACTAAATAAAAGTTCTACCTTGAGAGATAGATATACATACAAACTAAATAAAAGTTCTACCTTGAGAGATAGATATACATACAAACTAAATAAAAGTTCTACCTTGAGAGATAGATATACATACAAACTAAATAAAAGTTCTACCTTGAGAGATAGATATACATACAAACTAAATAAAAGTTCTACCTTGAGAGATAGATATACATACAAACTAAATAAAAGTTCTACCTTGAGAGATAGATATACATACAAACTAAATAAAATCTACCTTGAGCAAATATAAACCAGACAAATGCCGAACCAGAGGTTGTTTTATCTCCCCATTTAAAATCACACCAAACTCTCCTTTGAAATGAATTGATACCAATTAACGGGAATGCTAATATAATGCACTGAAATTAAATATGTATTTCTGAAACCATTGCTCAGATTGGAATATAATTGTATAACCATAACGTTTTCTGTTTAAGATTCGATCCAAGGACACAATTCGGGGGGCAAATGCTCTTTGTTTTCCCACTCTAGAGAGAAACTTCCGCTTCCTCTAATTCTCCCCCGTTTCAGTGGTTTCAGGCATCGAAATTCTTGGAAACCGCCTCTTTAGCTAATTAAACTAAATGAAACTCTCCAAACTGATAGTGAAAAATATAACTACTAACCGTATAAATTATAACGCCAATGATTATAACTAGAGCTTTCTGAACACTCCACAATCTCTCGTACAGAAATGGTTTGGCAATGGAACAATATCTCTCCACTGCTAGAGCAGTTAATAAAATCATTGATGCCTGCTGAGTTTGATTAGCAAAGAATGCCAATGCATTGCAATAATTCATCCCATATTCACAGGGTCCGAACCAAAATATTAGCAACTGTAACAGCAAGCCGGTAACTGAAATTAACATAGTGGAGCTTTAAATGATATATCAATTTTCCTTTGAAAATTGATTATACAAAATTAAATATAACTGAACGTCCTGCATTACTTTAAATTATCAGATAAAGCTAACGGAACAAGAGGTAAAGAGGCCAGCGGCATTAGCTTAATGCTCAGTGAGATTTTGGTCGTTTTTGTCTCCATATATCAGTATCCGTGGCAGGCCGTTGGGGCGATGAAGCGGCTCCTCCAAGTTGAACTAATGTTAGGGCCGCAGTCTACCAAGGATGCATATTCGTGTACGGTACGTTCTGATGGGATCCCTCACGTTGTTAACGTCTTTCAAAGCCCCCTACGAACCAAGGAGTTTTACCCACGGTATAAAGAAAGCAATGGAAATCATACTATTACGTGTATACGTTTACACTATATTCTCGGCAGCCAAGGAAATCACGCTTCAAGCCGTGACAAAACGGAACACAATGTGACATTGCTGGAAAGGAACTTCAGATGCCGGGGAATATATACGATACACGTCCAACTACGGACCACACCAATGTTTTGTTACGAAATATTACGTATTATAGTGTTTATCCAGTTTTATCACGGTCTATTACAGTTCTCATCCGCACCGTGACCGCCGTTGCTGCCGTTCAAAATATTTCGATAGTTTAAAATTCTGGCCAGAATCCACACGGTAATTACGGTTTGACACTGAATTATGAGTCCTTTGAGAACAACGCTGTTCGACTTTAACTTTCACCATTGACTAAAAGGTAGCATAACTTCATAGCGGTTCCGAGCTTTCCTAAAAGTAGTATATTCCTGAAAGAACTTTCGGGCCTGTGCTTTGACTTTGACGATAAGCCTGTGATTAAAATGTAAATTGTTGAAACTTGATTCCGTGTTGCGTATATAACTGATAGTAGGGCTTAATGTTAATATTGACGTCCTCTATATTTGAACAAATATAACCTTTTATACTTACATGTTAGAATAATATCGTTGAATCCCAAACCTATAATGATGACCTTTGAAACAGCGGCGTCTTTATTCTTTTTCAAACTTAGAGACATCCAAATGACGATGCCAAGACTAGTTACTAATAGCCACATAAACATAAATGTCCCACCCCACGCTAAGGACTCGTCAGGTTCAAAATTATCCACAGAACAATTTAGCACTGACATCACGGGCTTTGCTCAATATGATAAACTAATTCTTCATGAGGTTTCACATCTGCCTTTCTTTTATAGATGTTGAACATACATAAGCCTTTTCTCGTTTTTAGATATATCCAATATGTATAGTATATCGATCGAAGGTTTCTTAGCGTCTCTATGTGTATGGGAAACACTTCTAGTTGCGTTGCGTTCAAATTCTTCAAATACAATCTTACAATATTATTTACCAGTCAGAGAGTTTATAACTATTTTTGCAAATTCTTATGAATGGAAAAATCACAGAAAACTACTTGTTGTTTTATCTAATGGGATGAAAAAAAATAAATATATGAATGTAATAAGATCAATATCACGATTATATTTTGAAGAACCGTAATGGAATGATAGTCGCAACGACCCCTTGTCAGTTAATTGATTGAATTGTGGTTCCTTTTATCCAAATAGCTTCGTATGACGCAGTGAAATTTAACCAATGAAAATATTATTTGCGTAAGAAAAGGGTTGGACAATATTTATAGTGCGTGTGTTCATAAATACAAAACAAAGCTTTATTACGTTAGGCCGTAATACGAGGTTAACATCTTAAAGTTAAACACGGTAGTGAGCAATGTGAAAAATAAGGATGTCAAAACATTCATTGTGTTTCTTAATGGAATATTGTTTATTTATCATTACCCCTATCAAGTATTTAAAGTACATGTAGACCTAAATTATATTGGGAAATAATGATATACAATTTTTTAAAATACGTTAGCTTAATAAACCAACGAATCCAAGACAAAAGAGTATATTGATACGAAAATAACTGTCAGACTTATTACTGTTTTTTGCTAATGTGGTTTTAAAATCGATTAAATTTATTAAAACCACCGTTTATTAGGACAGACGCCCCTTGATGAAATAGTAATATTTTAACATAAAGAGACCAGATTGAAAAATATGCCTACCACAAAAAAACATGGATTGGTTATGGGTTTGGCGTTTTGAGCCACAGAACTAGTGTAGACATGCGGTAATATTGAGAAATGTAAGCTATACTCAAATAAATAGTGATTCTAAGCAATAATACCGTGGATCTTTAATCTTGTCAGATACAATCAAAACCCAATATGAATTTATATCTCAAGGAAAATGACATTTTGAAAGAATAGTAGAATACAATTACAATTTCAAATTTCAACATTACAAAAAGGGAATGAACTGTCTGTTATCCCCTTGGAAATTATTCGAGTCCTAGACATTTATGCTTTAAATGTCTCCAGTTCATAAAAGTACAGTTTAAAATAAGCTAGATATGTAAATCCAATAGATTATGGCTTAAAATCAATTTTGACATAACTTTTAGTAATCATAAAGATAAATATGTGATTTGCCGTATCAACAACTAATTTAAATTGTCATGGAAACGTATCTATTTCCATCAGCTTAAACAGTAAAGATTATACATGGAGCAAGTAATGGTCAATGGTTTATGTACTGCGCACACTAAGCCTTGAAGCTTCAATTTACAACAAATTTGCATTGAATTTTTTACACCTCCAATCCTTCAAAGATAGTTTTACAAGGTAAATAAGTAACCTAAACACTTTATGGATTTCATTTCAAGGGAGATAACTTTTACCAGATTTTCGTTAATTTACGCCATTAAATTACACGATAATCTTTTGTTTACTTAATTTTGTTTTTCAGAGACGGAACAAGTGATATCTATACTAAGTTTAAATTTTTAATCAGAAGTTTAAGTTTTTTTTTTGGCATGTTATCTGATATTTGTCGTGTAATATAAAGAGTTTATTACAATCGTAATACATCAGATACCCTATACAGAATGATTTCATGGAAATTTTTGAAACTATGTAAAATATTATTTTTATGTTTGCATTATCCGGATGTATCGACTTTCTTGGCGAATAATGCGACAAAATGTAAAATGGGGCTAATATGTTATGAAAAATTTATATATGATACACTCTTGTATTCCTAATCATAATATCGATTTTGATGAAATTCTCTTTAATCATGTCTCAGTTGTAAGCAAAGTATTTATTCTGAGATTTATTATTGACTCCGACCTTCAAACAAAACAAGATATTTCTGATGTGTTTTGTTAGATGAAATAATAATATGGAAATGTCCTCTTTTGTTCGACTGCTTTTATCATGAATAAGAAAGACCCAAAATTAGGTATGCGTTGACCTTATCATTGTTTCTATTCTGTAACAACAAAAAGTGGTGTGTCACAAGGGGCCGTTATTTTCCCCTTTCTTTTCATTACAAGCATGAATGACCAAAAACATGTTTTGTATTATTTTGACAAGTATAAATAACAGGCACATTAAATGACCATTATTCAGATGTCCAGTCCGTAAACAAGTATTTCAACACATACCGTTGATTTGTGGCCAAATTAATTCACGTTTGTCGCTTTCATTGGAATCACATGTTATATGATATACTTATTCAAAAATGTATTTTGGTAGTAGAATTTACGGATACCTAATTTGTTTCTTTAGTTTCACTGCATTTTGTGGTAAGTTTAAAATCTTTCAAAAGACATAAATAGCTTTCTTGATGATGCTGGCTCTGTAATGGAATCAAATAGCATTCGCGTTTTCACCATTATGATTCCAGTCGAGACATCCGTGGTTCACGTAATTCTAGATTTTCCATTTAATTTGAATGCAATTTGTGATTGTGTTCTGCTAAGATAAATTGTTGATGTATTTTGACAGTCATTTTAATTAATTTGTGTTCAATGGTTCAGAATAAGTTTTCCCTTTCTTTTGCGTTTTGTTAGGAATATTGAAGTACATGTATTGCGAAAAAGAATAGAATTTTATAACTTCTCACTCTTGTTTAATGCAACGATATTGAAAAAAAGACCAAACTCAATTCAGCGTAAAAGGCATTATAATATATTTCAATTCCAGATAGCCAGTGTCAGTTACCAAATGAATTAAGAGGATCCTGGACAAGTTCGACCCTCGGATCATTAACGTTCAATTCGACCACCTTATCAGGAATTGCGATACCTCCAGATTCTTGCGCGGAAAAATGTCCACAGACATTAGATTGTTTCATGAAAAATGAATCTCTGTATCTTTTGAGGTACGTAATTTTCTGGAGATAAGAGGTTAAATTGTGCATTCTACACTCGAAATCGAGAAATGGCCGTGAATGGAACATTTTTGATACTTTCTCAAAATTGCTTCAGAATTTCAAATATTTTCACTTGTCACAATTCGTCATGTGTTAAGATAGTTTGACGTGTACTTATTGAAGAGCTTATTCAAATAATAATAATTTGAAATAAATAATTATAAATATATTAAAGATTCACGTAAAACGAAAGCAATCATTAGTTGATGACAAAATGTTATTGAATTAAGGTATTGTTTTAGATCTTAATTTCAGATCGCCAGTGTTTACCTCGGGAAAGGTTCCACTCAGAATGTATACTTGTTGGAGTATGAGTGATATTTCAACAACTAAGATAGTTTATTTTAACGGTATAGAAGGTATGCATGCATTTATATATAACTGAGTTTACAAACGTCAATTAAAGACCATGGATCACCATTTCGTCTTTGTCTCGTTCATTTTGGTCTTGTTTAACTGTAATTAGTCTCCAGCAGTCATAGAATTGCACGAAAATCGCATTATCCCTTCAAATATACCTCAAACTAGAAATATCTATTTCTATTTATATTTATGCCTTTTCTATATGAGAAGAGTCTGAAGAAAAGGCGTCATTTTAAGATTCAAACGCTGATAGTTGTGGGCACACATGGATTTGAAGGCTCAAATTTCAATAATATTCTGTGAACACTTTAACGGATTAGCTAAGCTAAACAAATTCCCGTTTCTGAGACGGCGAACCCTTGGAAAAGCCTTTGGATGAAAAGTAAGAGTACTTACTGTTGCACACAAAAATCGTCTACTTAAATATTTTTTCAATTACATGTAATTTAAGTTTATTCCATATTTGGCATGTATTAATTGTTTGATGTTCGTATTATCGATTAGAATCTACCATGCCATGATTATTGAAAATATGTCATATTGAAAACACGATGCCATCGCTCTGTGTACACAGACTGCATTCCGTGTTTCCGAGTGAAAAATATCTCTCAGGGCAAATACAGACAGATAAAAAAAAATTTCTTTTTTGTTTTAATTTAATAAAAATGTTATAATTAATAAAAGTTAATGTTTCCAAGTCTAACAAAACTATTTACGTTGTTACATAAAACATAAGAGTTGAGAATATCCCAAGGAAAAATGAAGGCAGATAAAAAAAAAGATTTTCTTTTAAATTATAATCTAAAAAAATAAAATAAAAATAATATCAGACATAAAACGATTGACATTGTACTGGTCAAATGTAATAGTTTAATATTTTGCCTTAGGTAAAAAGACACAGATAATAAGGTTTTGGTTTTAGCCGTAATTTTAATCGTACGAAGTTCGTAATGGCTTGGCATTGTGACGATGACTTATTACTTACTTTTTTACTACAAACTAACAAAGTGACATCGGTTGTATCACAATTACGAGCATGTACATATGAACGACTCCCTCCATAATGCTTAGAGTGGAGTTCATATTCAAATTGAGATATTATTTATTAATATACTGTTATGGTACGAGTCTTAATTGTTTCTTCAAATGCTCTGGAACACAGACTGTGTTAGTGATATTTTGCTATATTTCAGATCTTAATGAGTTTACTAAAGACCGATCAGTGTTTCGAGATACCGAACCTAGTGATATTTATACTATTTGTAACAGACATGTACCTTATCCACCACAAACATATAATTTACTCGTAAAATCAGGTAACCTTTACGCATTAAATGTAGGCAATGACAAATTTGATAGGAATATAAATAGTTATTAAGCATAAGATGTTTTGTCATCATACAGAATTAGAACTGTTTTAGCCTACCATCTGAACACACAGATTTCACACAGTCTTTTCTGTAAACTACCATCGTCATAATTGATATTTTTCGATTGGGTTAAAGATAAATATCGATACTTACTCCTGACACCTGACGGTCCCAGAATGTGATATACAATCTTTAATAACATGCTGGGTTTTGACTTTTCTTTCAGATTCTACCCCAGTTACTGTTTGTCCAAATGAATTGCTTGGAAAATATGTAGACGAAACAAGTGACTGTTCACTTAAGGTAGATATGTGCTCTGATGTTACCAAGTTTCAAGTTTCTTCTAATAATTGTTCATCAAAGCCATTTTATTCCGGTAAGTGTCGTTATTCAATTATTTTTGTTTGGGAATGGTGATATATTAGCTTTAATTGGCAAGTGTGGTGGAAAATTCTTTTGGCTCAACATCTTTGGTTTCTAACCAGGTATGCATGAAGTATCAAAATAAAAACAGAGAGTATCTATACCGTCCACCAGGGGAGCTACAGAAAATTTCACCGGTCGGTGGTTGTTTAGGCATTCTTATTTACCAATTGACTAGCTACTGTATACAAGGATCACATCAACGACCAAAATTATGACTTGACATTAAGTATTGTGTTCATTACTTCCAATAGGTATCAGTGAACCCCACTCATCGTTCTAGTTGGGATTCATAGTCGATACAAGGTCAGAAATCAAGACCCACACACGCGCCACATTCGATTGGCTGAGAAAGACACCTTAGTAACGCAACGTTATAATTTGTGTCCAAAAGGCTGTCATTAAAAATCGTTGCCTTCGTTCTTCTAAGACTAATAATCGTCCGTAATGCTTAGATTATATGGGTGATTTTAGACAATGATAGTCTTCAATTAGTTTAATTAAATTTTACCAATATTATACCACGTGAAAATCGTTAAAATCAATGCCATTATTTAACAGTCTTTAAAGGTCATATGCCAGCGACGTACAAACCTTCAGATGTTGTAAAAATTGATGGTTTGATACGCTGAAATATACTTGACAAATTATTGATACAAAAGAAACCAGAGGGATATGTACGAAGATATGTTCACATCATCTCGATATCACGTATGGAAAATTGAGGTCCTGAAATGTAACCATGTAATGCATTTTTTTTTACCCAGAAAATGGTAGTTTGAACTGTGTACACTCTGTGCAAAATAATGGAACAAATTACGTTACACTTTACAATAACGACAACACATTAGACGCTTCCGATACCTACAGGTTTACATGTTTGGTAAGTTGGTGCCAGAATTTGCAAGAATTCTATTTTTTTTCTTTATATGTAAGCGACTATATTTGCTAACGAATATTTTTGCTCGAATATAACTTGAAAACTACCTCTAACTTCAATTGCGCCTTTGAATTGTTGACAACTTAAACTTATGGCATTGATCACGGTACCTTTTTTCTATAAAATTTTTGTTAAAAGGGGTGGAGCTTCAGGCATACAATAACATCAAAATGAACTGGTTGTAGCATATCTAAGCTCCACCTTTCTTCTAAGATTCTATTTGGTTTTCATGTTAATTTATACAAGTATTGTACAACAACAAATTGCTGATAAAAGACCATTGTTTTCACACATTTTAATAAATTTATTTCTTCAAAAAGAAAAAAAAACAAATTTATGTCACAATTTTCGTTGTAGACTATCAATATGGTCGACGGTAAAATGGAGATTTCCGGGAATCCAAAGGAATGTTTTGAGAATGTTTCTTCAACTTCCGATTTCTACCAGATGTCACCTCTAGGTAATAACGATTTCGATTGTTTACCTATTTTCAAATTTATATCTTTAAACCATTTATGGAAATCTTGTGGACTAATTGTGCATCGCTAATATTCAATTCAATATTCAAAAATGATATTGGGAAGAAGTTTAAGAATATTATCCAAACTGAGATTCGCTCTCATTCCTGCTGAACACCAAATGTCACTGGTGTTGGACATCGAACGTACATTTTATGGGAATCCAAATGGCTAAAATTAGTGCATGTTTCTAGTGATGTTCTTCCACAGTTTGAAGCATGCTGCTAATTAAAGAACAGAACATAAACAAAATTACAGTTATCATGCGAGATCTACTTTAGATTCAGATTGCATGTCTTTGAAACAAGAAGTCAAAATCGAATCGAAAAATGTTAATTGTTATGAATTTATTTATCTTCTTCTTTCTTACAGAGATGTGTCGTAAGTGTATTTTACATTAATTGTTTACTCTTCGTTTCCATGATAACATTCTTTCAACTGGATAGTAAATACCATTTAAATTATTCCAACGTCAAGAAATATTGCAATTAAAGAAACGTTACATTATCTGAATTTGCCTTGGTATTATTGTTTCTTTTATTTCAATGTTATGCCTTAATAATCATTGTTTACTGATATACTTTTTAAATGAAATAATAAAAATAAACAGGAAATGAAAAGGTCGTCTGAAGATCACATAGTGTGAGTAAAAAATCGCTCTATAGTTGAGGTATTGAGCACTATTTAAATAGTGAAAATATTTTCTTTACTTTAATGTAAAAATAAATCATTAAAATAAGTAGTCAATAACAAGTAAGCCAAATTTTGAATTTTAAAGGTTTGAGATATATCAATTAATCGTTTAAACATAATTAATAAAATTAAGATCCAACAACATCCAAATAACCTTAAATTGTATATTTATTTTGTTATTAAAGCTATCACTACAACTGTACCAACAAACACAACAGTACCAACAGAATTAGGAACAGCAGAAGTTGTAGGGCTGTCATTTGGTGTCATCTTCGTTCTACTTTTATTACTTCTTCTTCTGTGTTGTCTGTTTTGGCGCCAAAACAAACGGAAACAGAAGCAGAAATTTGATTTGGAAAGAGAAAGACGTCTGCAATCACGTGATGATGATAACGTCAGATTGATAGGTGCTCACCGAGGTAATTTTGTATGAATATGGGTAATATTTAATGCAGTACTAGTTTTCATACGAAATTCCTGCCTTTTAAAACTAATATTAACAAAAAGCTTCGTCTCGACAGTTTTATTCTTGATATGGCAGCAATTGAACAACATGGTATTGTTTTTGTCAAAAAAAAATTCAACTACACAATTGGGGATTTTCGGGATATGGCCATCACTATCCCCACAACTCTATTCCACCTAAGTGTGATCTTTGATGCGATCAAATGTCAAAGCCATGTCATACCTAGAAGATTTCCAAATCTCTACCCGTTTGTAACCAGTTTGAAGTAGATCCCCACTTATTAAAGTACAGAATATTGTCTCAGGATTTACTAATACGAATGACATAATATAACCTTTTTGTAGATAGAGCAGAATCACAAGGTAGTGATTCGGGAGACTCTGGTTTGGGACACGGTCAAAATAACTTACTGAGAGTATACTCTGAGGAATACCGTCCAAACAGTGGTAAATACAGACCTGGTCCAATAGAAAGAAAGCTTCTTATTAATAAACACGGTCAAAAAATCTTAGTCGTAAGTTCTCAAGTTATCAAATTTTGACAGTGATGGCGTAATTACAACCACTGCTGTCTCTGGTTTGGGAAATTATCCTTAACATTCATTGCATCATGTAGTACAATTTTTCAGTTCGCAATTACTTTAAAAAGGAAAAGGATGAAAAATGTCATTTTAATGAAGTATTTATTTTATTTTATTTTGTTATTCATAAGGATCAGAGCGATACAACTACAAGACCAATATCCAGTAGAAGTAGAAGAAGCCGTTTGGGTGCTGATGCTCACGATGTCGAAGAAGATAGTGAATCATTTAGATGCAGAAAAAGTCGTTTGGGTGTTGATGTACATGTTGATGCAGATGGTGAATCATTTAAAAGCAGATCTTCACGACGAACAATCATACAGAAGCGAATACTTCCAGACGGCACAGAGGTAACATGGTCCACTTTCTTAGTTCACTTGTACGAATTAAATGGTCATGTTTTGTCGTTGCTAACAACTGAATATGGTTGATAGTGATTATACTTTGACTTGCTCTCAGTATAGGTTAATGGTCGAAAGCTTGTCAATAAGTCTAATAATGATCGTGGGACGAGGACCGAAGGTCCGAGTACTACGTCATTAGACGTATTGACAAGCTTTCGACCATTAACCAACTTAAAAATACAGTTCACAAACAATTACATCTACTCAGGCACGTGCTAAAATATAGGTGACATGGGATCCAATCATATGCCTAACAATACAGACAATCTTTCAAAAAGTCCGGTCGGGAAGATAAAAAAAATATATCTGTTCGATTTACATACTGTACTATTATTCCCGTATTGCTGTGTCGTTCATTTCATTATAAATGATATGGATATAGATTAAAATGGATATTTTACTTAATTAATTTCGTATATCTGGACTGTGACTCATGGATTACAATTTGAATATGTATGTCTACAGGTCAGTTTTTCCCCCTTTCCATTAAGTATTTCAGAATCGAAATACAAGATTCATGTCCAGTAGCGTAGTGAGGATTTCATTGACGGAGAGGGCATGCGAGCACCCTCGGCTGCCCTTTCTGGATTTAATAGGACACTTGATATATCAGGATCCCCTGTAAAACTGATCTAATCTAGGAATTTGTTATGGTCCCTAAATAAACCACTGTCATGGCATTTACGGCATCGTTTTGTGATTTACATTTTGCATTGTTAAATTTTTTAAGCAATTAGTGACAAGGATGACCGAGCTATTGGAATTATTACTCCCCTCCTGGCTGTATCAAATTTAAAACATTAGTGTTGTTTATGAAGAGACTTTAGTGCTTTATTTCTGACAAAATAAGAATAATATTCTAATTCTAAGAATATATCTTAGATCAATATGTTCACCCAAATCGTATATATATTATAACTAGTGTTCACATACTATTTAAAGCCAAGTTCAATCGTGAATACATTTATAAAACAGTTCACATTTACTTGGCAAAGGACCAAGAGTCCAATATTTGGAGTTCATTATTAATGTCAATATTGGACTCGTGGCCGTTTGCCAGTACCATTATGTTGGATAATGGTACGCCGAGATCAAAGGGTGACGTCACATAATATATATGTTTGTTTACTTCTTGACTATGTCTAATGAACAGCTATTGTAATTTCTAATGACTGATACGGATGCTGATTTCTTATTTGTTTTATATTTTTTAATAGGCTAGGTGAACTAAGTAAGCAATTAGATTATTTGTTCAAGACCTAGGTACATGTGTACAATATTCTAGTGTATGATGTATCTCCTTTAGTTGGAACAAGAGAACTGTTTTAATGACTTTGACTCTTATGATTTGCACTTCTTAGTTATAATAGGATAGCACTATTTAGGACTATATCGGATTATTAAGTAGGGTATAACGCAATTGTAGGTTGATGAAGAGATTAATATCTATGAATTTGGTTCTGATATTGAACTCGAAAATAACTAATGACTTATTATTGGTTGAAGAAGGAAACTCTTCTATTAAACTTTGGTATTACTCAGTTGTAGGTTAAAGAAAAGACAGAAATTTATGATTTATTCTCTTTTATTAAACTCTAGTATAACTCAGTTGTGGGTTGAAAAAGATATTTATGACTCTGATAATGACCTTATTACAGGATGAAGAAGAGATAGAATATTTATGACTCTGACTCTGATAATGAACTCTGCTAATGACCTAATTACAGGTTGAAGAAGAAATAGATATTAATTTATGACCCTGACTCTGATAATGAACTCTGTTTAAGTCTGATAATGACCTATTTTACAGGTTGAAGAAGAGATCGATATTTATGACTCTGACTCTGATAATGAACTCTGGTATAACTCTGATGAGCAGTATGAGGATAACCTTAGTGATAAGATACACGATGCTGAAGTAAAGAGAGAAAACAGTTTCTATATGTTTCAGGTACATTTTATATGTTTAACAAAAATGTGAACGCAAACTTATAGTTTTCAAGTTTGTTTTCAATCATATTTCTTCAAAGAATATACATGGCAATCATTTTTGCATTAACTGACGTGGCCATGAGATGATGAAAATTCCTATTAATTTAGGAAGTTTTTGAACTAGAAATGCAAATTTTCTTTTGCAAAATAAAATTTCTGTCCACATTCAATTTTTACGAGGGAAAGGTGTATTTCAAATGTAAAATCACTAAACCTAAATTTTCTATGAGTTCGAAACATTTTGAGATAAATAGCATGCAATTGAAAATCTATTTTGAATTAATTTCTGCGCTTATATAAAAAGTTGAAAAGCTTGAAAAACACAACCGCTTTCTATGGCACAAATTCGTTATTTTATTGTTATTGTAGCCACCACTTCCAGTATCTCCAAATCCAATAACTCGACGACAAGACGAAAAGAGAAATGAGGTAGAAAAACCTAAGAAATCAAGAGGCAGTATATTCAAATCCTTAGCTAGAAAATTAAGGGGTAGTAATGAGGTTGACGACATAGAAAATCAACAAAGTTCCAAGCACGGAAGTCGAAATCGTAAACGGGGAGACAAATATAACAACACGTTCATTGATTCCGGGGGCTCTAAGCGATCCAAAGATAAACAGGAAATAGACGAAAACCGGAAGCAGTTAGATGAGGACAGAACACCTTACTTAGAAGAGTATCGTCATAAGAAATCAATAGAGCACGCATTAGATGACGAAGGATTCTTTGATGAACCGGATTCTAAGAAAAGGGCTTCTGATTTATTTGTAAGTATACTAAATTGTCTTAATCAGTCATGACATATGACAAAGGAAACAGCATATATAATCTACACATCAACATTCCGTCAAAATGTACTTTTACAATAAGAAATGGACTTCATTCCTGTTGGCTTCTGTAAACATGTTACCAATTAATGTCAGGTTGAAGATTGTGTTGTAGAGAACACAGTGTCATAATGATTGTATTTGTGTCTGTATCAAATTGTTTACATCCGTTCAACCTATATTGTACATTTTATTTTAGAAGTTCTATGACGAACATAAAGAAATCAACTCATTGTCACCAATAGAAGGAAATAGTATCCACAGTTTTGGTCATTCTCAGTCCCGTTTAACGACGCCAGCATTAAATTCAGCGAATCATAATCATAGTCCCGTACCACAAGGTTGTCAAAGAGAAGACACGTATGGCGACCTTCAGTATTTGGAATCATTTAGGTTGTCAAAGGCATCCAACGGTTCTCATTATTTACATCCAGATACGTCATTGAATAGCAATAATTCGTCGGCATCTCATATCCCATCAAGAGGAAATCACATTTTTGGAAACATGAATAATTCGCATATAACTAGCTCTAGCTTAAAGGTTAATAGAAATTTATATAAAGACTCAGATAGCAATTTCATCGATCTAAATGATAAAAGTACAGATGGGTATAATTACGGGATAAAAAATACTGGTAATTGGAGTAAAGATGGCTCTTTTCTGAATGATAAACGTAGAAATGGTTCTTCGATTAGATCCAACGGCAAGGAATTCAAGACTATTAATTTTCATGATCCAGATTCAACAGATGCCTTGTCCAGTCGATCAGCCTATTCTTCAAGAGGAAAGAAATCAAAGGTATGTAAGATCGTATTTATTTGTTGATTGAATGTTAGTTATGATTGATTTCAGTGTACTTTTGTTCTATGATATGGTAACCTTTACAACCCGAGCGTTAGAGCAAAATTCACCACGTCTCCGTTCCTTGTATTATCTTTTAATTCAGGGGTTTTCAACCTTTTTTTGTAATATTACCCCTTTCACGATCCCGATCGATTGCATTGCTCCCTTTTTCCTATAAATCCTTACATTTTCGTGATTTGTCTCTTATGTTTTCCCTGCAATCTTTTTCATGTCGACGAATATAGCCTGGCTGAGTAGAACTACAAAAAAATTCAAAATTACCCTCTTGGGGATACCCTTAGGTTTTGAACCACTGTTTTAAATCATGGTTATCATTTACAGCGCAACAAACACCGTGATCGTCTCCAAAGAGAAGCAAGCCAACTGTTAACAGCAAATTTAGCTAAAGATAGAAGTTCGACGCCATTAAGTCAAAGCAACCCTACTCAATCACATGCAAGTCACTTGTTGTATCCATTAATTAGTAACTCTGAAGTCAAAATTCTGTAAGACGTGCATAAGGAACTCAAAAGTATCTGAATGAAGTCAAGGCTGCTGTCTTGCAGCAGTAACTCTTTCTGCAGCAGTTCAGTACTCTTTCCAAGGACACCCCCTTTGTCATTCATATCTAATTTGGAATTTGGATACAAATATGTTAGGTTAGCCCTGGTTTTTAGAATAATAATTGTGTGTTGAGCCCTACAAAAGAAAACGCATCTGGTGTTCTCGTGTTCTCTTTTTATTTCTTACAACGAAAATTACAGGGACTCTTCACGTGTAAAAAACTTTATGTTTATAATTTCCAGGTTCACTTGCTTCACGTTAACGAATACTCATCTAGTCCCACAAGTTCTCAACGCCCATCAACAATAACCTTACCGTCCATGAGCTCAGAGATGTCCAGTTTGAAATTCCAGAAACCATCGTATACGTCCCAGCTGTCATCTGTTAGTTGTTGGTCTAAATCGAGTTACGATGGATATTGGTCAGGTTTAGATAGATATAACGCCGAGAAAAATCACCTCGATTTCAGTGCTGACGGTATGTTTCCATAAATATTATAACCTTATATATTTCACATGTATTGCTTGGGTGCTTATTGGATAGGATTCGATGAGATTCGTTTCCATTAAGGTGAAACAGTGCAATTTCGTAGCATCATGGATGTTGAACAAGAGCATGCCTACGACACAAGTGACATAAGACTTTCATGGTATTACTTAGAAGATATATTCGTATTTGGTATTTTCTAGTACTGCATTTGTTTCTTCATAAATTATTCAATTTTTACATTAAATTTCAGAATATCCAGTATGGTTATCGAAGGGTAAAAGTCACCTTTCTTTTGTCAAAGATCTCAATAAAAAGGTATCATATAGATATTCAATAGATTGCGATTTCGTTTCGTTATTATTATTATTGTAATCTAACGGGATTTATACCAATGTACTGGTAATGTTTCAAGCTATAGACAATTACCACACACTCTCCCGCCAATCAAAATACAAGAGAGTATCGGCAGTCTCCTAATCCCATTGGTCAATTTGCTCTACTTTGGGTTTAGCTATCCCACAACTCATAGTCGAGATTTACACATGGATTCTGCACGACGCGCTGTGATTGGTGGAAATGATTACAATGGAGACCAACTAAAAATGATAAGGAAACGAAATTGTAATCTAATTTCTATTAAATTCGTCATTTTTTTTTACCAATCGTAGGTTACCTTAGTCTCAGAAACGGGATACTAATCAATAATAGCATTCATAGTCAACTTCGAAATTTGAGCCTTCAAATCCACGTGTGTCCAGAATTATCCGCGTTTGAAAGATAAAAAGACGAATCGTCTTTTCTTGAGACTACCATATAGAAATGTACCATCTCGAGATTGACGAAATTGAAACCCCCAATAGTTGAGCCAACACGACTTCTTAACTTTTTCTGAGCGTAAGAATAGGTTGTATTGGTAGCGAACATACAATAAAGGAAACAAAATCTGAAGAGCTGTCGTTTAAACCAGGCTGCTGTCCGATTTATTCTGTGTATTCCACGACGTTGATATAGCTTAACATTATATTGTGAATGAATTCTACATTTTGTGACTTTTTTTTAGCAAACCGAAGCTACAAGTTTGTTTACTCGTGTAAAAGGACCACAACATGATAGAGACTTGGATGGATTATTGAGTCCTAGACATAATATACCTGGTAAACGAAGCCGTACACCAACGTCATTGTCAGATCGTTACATCAGCGTGACGCCTCGCTCGGCTAGACTACATTTTCCAATACACGATAAAGGGAGACTAAAACGTCTGCTGGAAGAACTGTATTTAGATAAGAAATATATGGATAGGCTGTATACACAAACTGGTAAGCATTACGTGGAAGCGTAAATCAACATGTTTACGATCATAAATATGAGAAAACGCTACTTTATTAGCTTTTCCAGAATTCGAACCAAATGCAACATTGATGTTATTCACTGATCACGATTCTGAATTTATAGAATACATGTAGAGGGACGTCGCACTGGAAATCGGGCTATTTGAAGCTTTAAATGCTTTGTTTATTTTCAGTGGGTGCTAGAGATAAATGTGAAAAAGACGCTCATGATTTGTCTGAAGATGGTGGACAGTTTTTAAATCATGTGGCCAGGTACTGGGAAGAACAAAAACCGTTGCCACCAATATTACGTCTTCACAAAGAGATCACTTATCCAAGTTCTAGTATTGAACATCAAAGTAGTTATACATAAAACTGTGTAGTCGTTGTTTTAATAATATAATTAGTAGATACGATGTTAAATCTTGTGGAAAATGTTTTCACGTTTAAATGATTGTTGAAGATCGTCCATGTAGGATGCAGTTTTTGGATATGGTCTTGAAGTTCGACTTTTCACCCAATTTCATTACATACTACCAGTGGCGTTGCGAGAATTTTTTTAAAGGGGAGGTGGGGGGTTTGGGTGGTCCAGAAAATGCTTAAATCTTGCTATTTTCGAGTGAAAATAGAGCAAAAGAATTAGCCCTATGTGAGGGCCATGGCATCAGAAAAATTGAATTGATTTTATTAACTTCCATTTAAAGGCAAAAACGTATACATTTGATAGAAATGAAATAGGGTAAAATTGGGGGCAAGGGTACTGGGTATCCCCACTGCCACTGGATTCAACCATTTGTGGCTATATCATTCCTATACGCCGTTGGGTGCAACACTGCACAGTTGTTTTCACATGCTGAAGTACATAAGATTTCGATTCAAACCATCAGATATATTGCATTCGACATGAACCAAACCCTCATTGACGACGTTTTAGTTATTATTGCGCTCAAATGAATTAATCCAGCATTGGAACAGAATTTCCCAGTTGCAGTACGTAATTGTTCTTGAATTAATGCAAACTTCAATTCAATTCTTTAAACTGTTTCCTGAATATTATTGACCTATTGCAATCACCTTCACAGCAAAAAACATGTATATCTACACGGTATCCTGACAACATGATGGATGGATGGATTACTCAGTAAACGCATCTTAACACCAACGTCATAGTCAGATCATTACATCAGCGTGGTGTCTTGCTCAAATTACATGATATACAAACTTCCCAATACACGATAAAGGGAGATAAAAACGTTTGATTGAGACACTGTACTTCGATAAGAAATATGGATGGGCTACATGCACAAACTGGTAAGCATTACGTAATAATAATATTTAATATTAGTTTGTCAATGATTTTTTAGGTTTCTGAAATAACAGAATTCATGGAAAGGCAAATCAGATTGATGCAATTGGAGGCTATAAGGATCTGGTTAATCGCTTAAAGTGGTACTACGTCTTAGAATTAACATAAAATTTTAGAATTCTAAACTTGGCGAATAAGAACCAGTAAATATACCTTGTGTTATAAATAACATAACAGGATCCTAATATAATCCAATAAATCCAAAAAACTTAGTAATTATCCACAAATATGCAATTAACTTAATATCAAGATTTTTCAATAAATAATTAGTTTTATGAATTTTCCAGATTTTACAGGGATTCTGCTGTAACTTTATAAGCTGATGGATATATACACATATTGACCATTTCGAGAACTTAAATTATATATTCATTCTAAGTCGCAGTACCACTTTAAGGAAGGAAACCTCTCTGAATTCCGTAGAGCTTATAAGACTTGACAAATGTTTTCAATTCAGACAAATATGTCTATGGTTTCAGTATTTGATCACTTTGTGGATTGTCAATTTGTTTTCACAATATTTACCAAATTAACAATATTTTATGTCGAGTTTCTTCATAATGGATGTTATATCTCTCCAGAATTATGAGGTCAATATAGTATTGCATTAGCTTTGATACTTTATGACTTTATGAAATTCTGAAATTATAAGCGTTATCGGTTTTCTTTTCTGATCCACCTTATATTTGAATATATGATTTTGGGAGTCTATCTGAATATACAGTAGATATTTCGTTTTGTGTTTCATCTTTTGATTCGTAATGGCTGGCTTACATGGTATCCCACAAAAACCACATAACGAAACATTTGTATTTGTATGTTTATCTGTATAAAATCGCAAGACTCTAATTATGGCCACTTAAAGTGTGTACTCTTCCAATTTAAGGTTTCGGGTTCCATCGGGACAAAGTTGATCAACCGGGTTTTCATGGTATTCAATAACGACTGTAAACCAAATCTTGACTCTGAACAACCCAACGAAGACTCGGCCTCCCCTTTGCTTTCGTGCATTTCTCCCTTTGCAAAATACATAACATTGATCCGTTAAGATATTTTTGAATTACAGATTGCCTAAAAAAGGTTTAAACACATTCTGATAATATACATATCTTTAATACTAGTAATTATATTTGAGGTTATACATTCTATTGACAGTAATAACCCTTATCTCTAAGTGTGGTACCAGAAGGACAAGTTCGACATGCCCATTCTGTGCTTGACCAGTATTGGTTAGAATTACAGCAATGTTGTTCATCACGCTTAGTTCTTCTGACAGTTGAACCAGGTTCTTCATCAATTGGCGACTCCCTTTTCTTGCCTGATCCATGACGATCGATCAAACATAAGGTTATTCCTGCTTGGATTTTGAAATCAGTAGCTGGCTGAGGTACGGTGTGATCAGCTGGTAGAGTTTTAAGAGTGATTTTCCATTCATTATAAATGGAGGGTTGAACAAGTCTATCGACGAAACCTTCAGAAGTTAGACATATTTTAATCAGATTTTTGCCAGGTGCATCACATAGCTGATATGGATTATCTCTCTTCACAGTGTAACAGTTAAAGCTATTTTCTGTATATCGTGCCGAATAACCTGTAACAGGAATCAAGTATTTGATTCCACCATACCGTAGAAAATTTTCCATGCTCGGCTCTACATTGACTTCGATAGTGTTAAGATGGTGGCTCGTCATCGGAGGAAGGTAAATCTCAAATCGTGCTATATACATAGCCTTTTCTGCATCATGTTGCTCTAACCATCGACTGTCTACCAGCCACTGAAAATTCGGTACCTTAAAAGTTATCGTTTTCTTACTGTACAATTCATTCAAGTCTAGGTACGCCTGGTCTTGTGGATTTGATGGAGTTATTGGTATCGACACGTAATGTGTGATTTCATTATTGACGTGACAGAGTGGTGTTGGTCTGTGACCGATCACTTGTGAAATAGCCCGATGGGATGGATTATTCAATGCAGAGGTACATTTGTCTTGAACACGCCCTCCTCTTGTATAGGTCAATACGTCACAGTATTCAGTTATCAGTTCCCAGAGGTTCAAAGTTGAAATTATGAAGGAATTGATTGCAAACTTTTGAAGGAAGGCTTGGTCAACTGCATGATTACTAGAATAGACCAATTTAAGGTCATTAGCTTTTTGTTCTGCCAGGTAAGCACGCGAGGTGTCAGACAAAGCGTCCATAAGATCAAATTGATATTCATATACTTCTTCACACAAAGCTATGAGTTCAGATATAGGTCCATGTACTTTGACACAATCACCCTTTGTGGCAAATATTATTTCTCCAACAGCAGAGATAGCAGTTCCACCAGCGAAGGCAGCCTCACACATCACTTCAGTTATCGTCTCAAGTTTGGCTCCATATGATGATATATCTGCAGCCACGATTTTGGGATCATAACCATTATATTTACCGAGGAAAGTACCAGCTGTCGTGGTTGCATCATGTCCATATTTTAACGCATCTATTAACTTCTTGGCATCTAATAATTGGTTTTCATTGGATAAAAATCCTTCTCCTAATCTAGTAGCGTGCTGGATTAGATCAGGAAATGCATCCTGCTGTAGCTGAATAAGTTGAGCCGTGACGACACCTGTCTGAGCCAATTCATTGATTGAGTCCATCAAATCCATGAAACTTGATCCACCGAGTAGAGTACTGGCCGGGTTGGCTATTTGAACCAGTGCAATGCCTAAACTCAAAAGTCTACCAGAAATTTCAAGGACATTATTTTCAAAAGCGGCTTGGAAAATATTTTGAAACATGTCAGATGCAACCTCGGTAACGTTGTTAATTTTGGATTTGTAAAGGTTAAGTCTTCCATCTATATATGCTATGTCTGCTTCGGCTTTGTCTTTATCGTAGTCAGCCAAGGATGCAAAATAGGTGGATAGCGTACCAAAGTTGTTTTGTAATTGTCCCGTCAGTTGATTAAAATATGCTTCATTTTGTGAATGGATAGATGTTGATGCGACATCGAGTTGAAGTTGTTCCAAAACGGTTTTATAGTCAACTGTCGGGTTTAGGACCTTTGTATTAGAATTTTTTGAATTGTCAAAGACATTTATAAAGAGAGACACACTAGTCAAAAGTGGCTCAAGAATACAAAAACCATAATATCGAACATGAACCGTGCCTGAACACACATACACTTCCAATTCTTTTGGATAATAGTTAAGAGAAGGTAGAGTCGCGACAAAGGTCTTCAAATTCTCCATGTCAAATTGTTCAACATAAGCTTTTATTTTACTTTGTGTAGAAACTATGATTGGATCGATCACGCTTAATTCGAAACCGTCATTCATGTAATAACAAAACGGATGATGTGACATCCAAATGATCAAATCTGACTTCGCTTTTTGAACTTCTTGGCTTGTCCAGCTGTTTATAGCCGAAACATCGGTCAAACGTTTCACCGCGGGTAGAAGCAACTTTATAACGCAATCCGGTCTGTAAACCCAATCTTCCTTACATTCCGTATATTTACAATAATAAGCTTTGGGCCAGTCAATTACACACATTGAATCTTCTACAGTGATGTGAGGGTTGTACTTGTTGTAAAGTTGTAACAAACCGTTTCTATCTTCCTCAAGAACTTCTGTCTTAAACTCTTGCATTACGTCACGGGTTATTCGGCTAAGAAAATACATAGATTGGACAGCCATGAAAGGGATAAGCCATCCTTTGGTAAAAGTTTCTTGAAATGTGACATCGTAAAGGCAAGGTTTCGTGTCGTCTTGGTTGTTGCAGCTTTCAAACTTTAGGATATAATCCTTAACTTTACAGTAGTACATTATACCAATTGGATCATTCGTATGTTGGTTACATCGTGTGGTTACTGTTGTCTTCACGTTGTTTAAGTGACTGGTGGTAATCCAATTAGAAATAGTCGACGGACTTGCCAATTTCATATTACACTCCCATGATAATCTTGAGTGATAGAAGACATTTTCTTGAATCCTTGCAGGAATAAAATCTAAAATATTTTCTGTAAAAAATAATTCTAAAGCTTCACTTCTTACAGTACTGTCTACACCAAGTATAGACATTTGGTTCAAAGAGGATTTGGTTTTTAAAGAATTACCATCATGAAGAAGTAATATTAAATGAGTAAGTGCTACGTTCATATCGCAAAAGAACTCTTTATCCAAACAATTATAAGGCCATGTAGTACTTTTACTGTTATAATTTGTACATGCGGGCTGAAAAAAGTCCATCTGCAGTTTACTTATGTCGACAATTCCATCAGGCTTTGATGCTCCCAATTCTGCTGATATTTTAAAATGAGCTAAACCTTCTTCCAATTCAGAGACTATAATACGTGTCAAGAATGACCATAGATTTCCAATTGATTTTTTAACATCATGAGGTTGAGCAAGCCATGATTGGAAACTTAAGGTGCTTCCACTGAGATCACTAGTTACGGTATTTCCACGCCATCTCAGCCTCAGTTTACCAGTAGCTGGATCAAAGTCAGCATGGTATAATACTTTCATGAATTCCCCGTCTGGTAAAGTTTCAGCTGGTTGAAATGACTTCACACAAACATTGCTATTACTCTGAATTGAAACAGTGATCAGTAGAAGACCAATACAGCATGTGAACAGCCAAATCATTTTACAAAATAGCTTGTCCAAACCTAAAAAGAATAGAAAATTGTAGTTTTGGGCACAAGTCTATATACAATACAAATCGAAGAACGAAATTAATGAAATACGAATTTTGATGTGTCACTGCTCCGAAATGGATTTGTGAAGCATCGGCGTAAAATTTGAGCACGTGGCTATCTCTCTTCAATCCAAATGTTCAGGGATCTTAAACGTGCACAATCTGTAACATACAACTTCTGCGACTTTTTTCAGCTTATCAGCTTCTCCACCTTGTATGACATCGAAATGGCAAAACCAAAGGTATATAATCAAATTTCAAGTATTTTACAAACTATTTTTCAAAAATCATTTTCGTCGATATTTCCATGTTGCTTCATTTTTGCTTTTGATAGAATACAATATGTCGGCCCTGTCACATGGACGATTAAGCAAGCGTTTACACCCAGCCCATGACAAATTTATCAAATTCACTACCGCGCGTCAAATGCATCATAGGTATGTATTATATAAGCAATGTATTATTGAAAAACACTGGTATACGCCGTAGTAAGAGGAGCAGTATAAACAATAATTATACTGTAAATGAAATGTTCGATGTATGCGAGTAATACTCAAAACTTCTATTTCTATTGAGTAACGTGCTTTGATCCTATATCGAACTTATCTCCATTGTAAGTTGACATATGCCTACATATTTGACGTGTTCTGGAACATACTTAATGTTTTTTTTACAGGTAACGTATAACCAATCGGCACCCAATATTTTATTTAACTGTCGGTAAGTAAGTTCTGTGGTCGTCCAAGATAAGTCCAGCATAAACTCAAAGCAGCCGACAATCCACTTATGCCAGACGTAGATATACGTCGAAGATTTTGTGCATGCACAAAATGCTTCGTCGACTTCGCCGTACTTTGACGGATAGCAGTTTGTTGCAGCGTAGTCGCCAAACGTTGGCATATGCTGACTAAATCGTCATGGTGTGACAGAACATTAGTGGAACTGGTATATAACCGTCGCTAGAGTAAGTTTTCGAAAAGTTCTCTATTGGTTTTATATCACGTTATGTATACGTTCAATTCATTATAAATATGAATACGCCCAAAATTTAAGAAATACGCCCCAAGAGATCAGTGTAATATTCAGAGAAATTTTGCTACTTCGACTAAGTTTTTTAACCATGCCACATTTTGTTACTTTAACGTTGGTGTGAATATTATGTTCATTAAATTATTATTTCGAGATATTTTCATGGAGTATAATATTTCCCAACTTTCATACATACTATATATTTCTGGACGGTCGTGGTATAAATTATATTTAACAATAACATAATTTCATTTATAAGGAAACTAAATATGCTTACCCAATATATTGTATTTTGCCAATGAAGAATCTGTAGTGAATAAGCTGGATTCGATGAGATCGTGTTCAAATTCCAGATGTATTTATACTCTTGGATGAAATTAAATTAATTAACTCGTTAATAGATTTTGTGCAAAAGATAAAAAAAGAAAATTGTATATGCATTGATTTAATTAACAATACCAGTAAACAACATCTACATTAATTCCAGTACAATTACCTGCATCTGGTGGCATCTGGGAAATTCCGTTTTAATGCTGGATTGAGCGCACTAATAACTATAAACATTGACCCGATTTTCAGCAAAAATCAACTGCGCAGTCTTCCATCCAAGACTTTCAAAGTGAATCTGCTTCTAAACCTAACCGAACTCTATAAACAAATCTAAAATCCAATCATTAAGTTAGTCTGCCCACTATTTGTACCCACAGTCTCATTATGTTACGCATAATTCCTTCAAAAATACTTCATACTAGGAATTTTACTCACTATTCTGTATATGTATTGTCTATATATCACAAAGTATTTCAAAATGGCGATTCATCATTGTAATATTCAAACGCGGATAATTCTGGTCACATAAAGATTTGAAGGCTCAAATTTCGACGGTGAGCTGCGGACACTATTACTAATTGGCTTAGCTAAAAAAAAAATCCCGTTTCTGAGACTAAAGTATGATTTAAAAAAAAAAATGGCGCCTCAACCCCTTTAATTATACTTCATTTTAATTATTCTGGAATCCAATATAGTGGACATACTTTTAGTTGTAAAATGCTGAAGTAATAGATAGTCATAGTAATAGATAGCTAATCAATTATTAGCGTGGATTGCAATAATCCAAAAGAATTCACACAAAATTATGTACATCAGTTAAAAACTTGGTCAAAACAATGTTGTCTCTTTAATAGTCACTTTCCGCCAAAACATTTTTTGAGCATGAGTGGTTTTTTTTTTATGTGGTAAATCTATTAACGAATATCAATTTCAGACTGTGTTACCAAACAACATCTGTTGCAAGTTGACAGTGTTTAGATTAGTTTTTCTCAGCAGGGGATTGGAAGACCTGGGGAGGGATTATTACCAACGGGACATGGAGAGGAATCGTCGGACCACAGAAGAAATGGGGGGCAAGGTGAACTACGACTGAAATGTACATCATTCTTGTTGACTTACAGAAAGACGTTAACGAATATTTAATCCAATGGTCGCATTGAACTATCTCCATATGTGGAGTATGATTTTTTAACTATTCATGGTTAATCGCTGAATACATTTTTATAGTGAAATACTCTTTCAAATTGTCTGATTCATCTTGGGGAGGAACAGATTTGGAAGAACTTTGCTGGGAAGGAACGATCTCACTGAGGTTGAGAAGCACTGGTTTAGATGTACCACTGTTGATTATAAGTACAGTATTCAAGGTCATCATTCACCTTTAGAGCACTGAAAATGTAACGTACTCACATCATACCGTACAAACGTAATATATACATAATATAAATGAATAACAGCTGTTGTGGTTTGCCAAATATATATGTATATCTAAAATATATGATATATAGAGCTAAATTTGGTTTCGAGTTTTTTGATGCATACGGCTCAAATCAGCAAACTCTCAACCTTACCCCTTGTCCCTCACACCATAGGGAAAAAGAACATCGGTCATAAGTTCTCTGTTGCATCGTAGTCAGTAATCATTGCCACCTGTTGGCCGAACGGGTTTTCCACTATTCGCCTGCCTCAGGGGAGCCTGTGTTTTGCAATCGGTTGGTTTCTCGTCATGCCTCTGCGGGAGTATGGCTTCATGAGATACGTCCTTAAGGCGAAGGCGTCATCAGCAAGGATAAAAAAAACATGGGACGTCCCCGTCATCATTCGGCAGATTGTCTAGAGAAGGGTAGGTCGATGAAGCCATCTTCTAATGCACACTTACATCTCTGGGGCTTTGAAGATTTTGGCGTCAGACATGTGCCCCCGTACACAGAGTTATAATTTAAATTGAAGATTGTAATTTTGGGACCTTGACGAAATAAACATAGATGGATTGTATTAGCACCGCGTTACAGTATATAAAAATAAACTCAAATGACCATCGCTTCAATACGATATGCTAAAGGTATATCAATTGTAATTCATTTCAACCATTCCGATTATTACGTTGATCATAATACAGGGGTGTATTGTGAACCTCATTTTGATGAAAGGCATCAACAAATATTTGGCTCGATTCATACATTAGTTGTGGTTACATAATATATGGAAGATTTACATTTTTATTGACATATCATAATTTATACAATCATTGTCACCCAAAGGCACTTGATTATGACGAAAATACTTAAAAGCCTATGATAATATATAACCAAATACAGTTTATTAAGTAAGAAATATACCTTGTATTGACATTAATCAAATGAAAAATAAATGAATTCACATCATTATCCAAAATCCATATTATTGAACAAAGGGGGAAATAATCAAGTCTCGATTCTTGTTTTTATGAAGTTGAAACCGCTTTTCTGTTTTAAAAAAATATATTCATGGCCTTTGAATCAAAATCCACACAAAGTGACTTCTTGGGTAGGGTTAATTGTGGCGCCAACCATCATGTAGCTGTTTAGTAAGCCTTTGTCGAACGGCTGAGTATTTAAGATCATAAGCACGATTGTGGTTCTCTTCCGGATCGACATTGTGATCATAGAGCTCAATACCAAACACATTTCCCCACAGTGGTTTATAGTCAGGAGAACCAGTAAATTCAGGCCATTCAGTGTATCTATACCGGTCCGTTCTCATGGTATAGCCCATAACATTATGACCATCCGTCGATCTCGGATACTGTGAAAAAACTGCTCGTTTGAATTCAATCGATGGGTTCAAAATTAACGGCATTAAACTGGTTCCTTCTCGACATAAAGCTACTTTAGTGGAATCTTCTGGGCACAGGTCAAGGACAGGTAGTCCTGCAGCTTCAACAAGAGTTGGATATAAATCTACGAACTCGGTAAGCTGTTCTGTCACAACTCCCTTGTCGGTTAAACCAGGTATATGGATCATCATTGGGGCATGCACGGCGTCTTCAAAATTCGTTTGTTTGCACCACTCACCATGTTCACCAAGCTGCCATCCGTGGTCAGCCCAAAATGAAACAATCGTATTGTTGCCCAAACCAAGATTTTCGAGTTCTGCAATGACTCGGCCGACCTGAAAATCTGTATAAGATAAAGCACTATAATAGGCACGACGAAGGTCTATTATGGTGTCGTTAGGTAGTGACGTGTTGATGTTTCCAGACGCGTTAAGTTTTGCGATATCATGGAATGATCTTAAACCGCCGTAGCTAAACCACGCAACCGACGGCATATCTACAGGAGCATATCCATTATCAGGAAGACGGATATTTTCTCGTGGATATAGGTTAAGAAAATCCTCTTCAAACAGGAATGGTAAGTGCGGTTTATGGAAGCCAACAGCCACAAAGAAGTTTTTGTCACCACTGAGGGCTGGAGGAGCTACAGTACGCAATGTAGTGATAGCATTATCTGCTATTTGTCTGTCTGGTAAAGGGTAAGCAACGTACTCACTTGTTGGAACCGCTCGCCAGCTTTTCTGTTTTGTTGTGTATCGTGCTTGGTTTGAAGCATGAAAATATGGAACATTCCAAGAACTAGGGTCGTCATAGCCAGATGCTTTACCGGGATGAAAGATTTTTCCCATCCCTGCCACTGTATATCCATTGAGTTTGAAATACTCTGGGAGAGTAGTGAAATTACCACCAACGTCTCTAAAATACTTTACCAGATCGTAAACATGAGTTGTATCCGGACGACGACCTGTTAATAACGATGTCCGACTCGGTGAACAAACGGCTTGTTGCACATACGCCCTCTTTAGTAGAATACTTTTTGAAGCTAACGCGTCAAGATTTGGCGAATGAATCTGTGGATGGATAGGTGTTGGAAAATCCTGGCCATAATATGCCGCTAGTTCTGGTCTCATATCATCCGACACTAGAAATAGTACATTCTTTCTGTTTTGGATGATAGGAATCAAACAGAAGAAAAGAAAAACTTTTGAAGGCCACATATCTTCTATAATAATTTGACGCATAGATGTTGAAATTAAAATCCCTTATCAGAAGTTATCAAATTTACTTATCACGCGATCAAATATTTTTTTTTGTGCATCTTCGTTGTTATATTTTGGGATTTTTTTTTACAATTGACGCAGGTTATTCTATAAAGTGATCTTTGATTTTGTATACCAGTTAGAAGCAGAACAGACACAATTATGTTTCCTCTGGTAAAATATATAATGTTCGCCCTTTGTGTACGGTATCTGAGTTTCAGTTGGCTGGTTTCCAAGCTTCAAGAACATTTATGCTAAAAACTATTAATTTATGTTAAACCATTTCATGCCCCCATTTCCAAAACACCCGATGTCAAACCACGCTGGTTTTACGTACATGTATTTTGCATCCAGGCGGTGACTTATTCGTTACGACGCCTGAATCGGTGAACAAACGGCTTGTTCGAATATGTCCTCTTTAGTACATTACTATTTGAAGCTAAATTGTCAAGATTTGACGAATGAATCGATGGATAAGAATGGTGTATGGAGGTCCTGATCATAGGCGGCTACTTCTGCTCTCATGACATCCGACCCCAGAAACAGTGCACTCTTTCTGCTTTGGGTGAGTGGAAGTAGACTAAAACAAAAACAACCACATAAATGTATTTACTTTAAAAATAATTAATGTTGATCTTTAAAAGTCCCTTATCATAAATTATCAAAGGTTCAGATATCCTTTATCACTAAGTCAAATAAAAAATGGCATGTTCGTTTCGGCATTTTCACGGTAATCTATATCTAAGGAATAAAGAACATAGAGAGTTTATGTAAACCTTTTAAATAGTTTTGGCGTTGATGGAAGACATATATTTCAAGATTTTGGAGTCAAGTTTTCATAAATTTTAGCAAAATAAATATTTCGTCTTACGAAAAAAGCATAATGTCACTTTAATCTATAAAGTGGTCTTCTATATATTAATGACTAAAGCAGATTTTTCACTTTTTCATGAATGCTGTACAGCTATGAATGAGGCGAGGCAAATGCTTAAGATACAGACCAGGACACGACCGTCTTTAGAATGTCAAGCTTTAACGAGCTGTGTCTTATATCTTAACTACAATAGTTAATGGAATGCAGTGGTTTGATTGGATTTTAAATACATAGTCCCTGGAATAAAGACTATGCCTTACTGATTACAGACCTTTTGTCTAAGGCTACGTACAATCCATTTAAATTGCTGCATTCAATTAACTATTGTATTCAAGATATATTAGACCGGATGGGACACGACACGACCAAGATTCGCATCTACTACATTCTGCTGCTCCATAATTCCAGCATCATACTTTGTAAATGAACATTTCGTTACCATATTGTACTATAGTGTTATCTGATATAGTGATAGATATATCATGCATTTCCCTTCATCACGTGTTCGAAATTTTGCATAGCTTGCATTTGAAATAATTTCAAGCACCATCTCTTTACTCTAAATCTTACGAGATTCCTGAATGGATAAATCGAATGCTGACGTATTGAATGCAAAGGGGGGTTAATCATCGTACAGTTGCTAAAGCAACATTACAGAACACACTTGTTCAACCAACACAGTTCACAGCCACGTTACTTCGCTCAAAATTCATTTTGCGATTTTTCTAGATAATAAGCACAAAATTTATTTTAAAGCAATATCAAATCTCCATTTATTAGTGTATATCATTCGCACATTGGTGCTGTACAAAATAAAGGAAAACAATATATTAATTGCTATTTTGAAACTTTGAGCACTCTATTTAGGAAATAGACGGCTGGCTGTTACGCCATCCAGAATGTAATCGAGCACTCAATTCTGTCCTGATTTGAGCATAGGAAGGATCATTTGCACGACTGTAATTTTCTTCGGGATCGGTTACATGATCGTATAGTTCAGTACCAAACAGATTTGTCCATACTGGTTTATAGTTGGGGGGTCCGGTAAACTCTGGCCACTCTGTATATCTAAAACGATCAGTTCTTATGGTATAACCCATAATATGAGTTTTGTTTTGATATCTTGGATATTGTGAAAATACTGCAGGCTTCCAAGATAGAGACGGGTTGCGTATAAGTGGCATTAAACTCGTTCCCTCTCTGCAGAGTGCTATTTTCGACGAATCTTCCGGACAAATATCCATTTGCTGTAGACCAGCAGCTTCTACCAAAGTAGGAAAGAGGTCCACAAACTCCGTCAGTTTCTCAGTAACAATGCCCTTATCGGTCAACCCTGGTACCCGAATCATCATTGGAGCATGCACGGCATCTTCAAAATTCGTATGCTTGCACCACTCACCATGTTCACCAAGCTGCCATCCGTGGTCACCCCAAAATGATACTATCGTGTCATTACCTAGTCCTAAATTTTCAAGTTCTGCCATTACTCTACCAACCTGAAAGTCGGTATAGGTTAGGGCACTGTAATAAGCTCTTCGGAGATCCATGACAATATCATTTGGTAAAGAAGTATTGATATTCCCAGACGCATTCAATTTGGCAATGTCGGTATAATCCCTTAGTTCACCGTAACTACTCCATGCAACTGACGGCATATTTACGGGGGCATACTCATTGTCTGGAATATGAATGCTCTCTTTCGGGTAGAAACTTAAGAATTCCTCTTCAAATACAAATGGTAAATGAGGTTTATGGAAACCTACTGCTATGAAGAATTGTTTTTCGCCGCTACGAGCCGCCGGTGCAGCCATCCGTAATGTTTTGATTGCGTTGTCTGCAATTTGTCGGTCTGGTAACGGATAAACGTCATACTCACTTTTTGGAACCGCTCGCCAACTTTTGTTTCTTGCAGTATATCTTCCTTGGTCCGGAGCATGGAAGTATGGGACATTCCACGAAATGGGGTCATCATGGTCGGAGGCAACGCCAGGATGAAATATTTTTCCCATTCCCGCTACTGTATATCCATTGATTTTAAAATATTCAGGTATGGTCGTAAAGTTTCCACCAACGTTTCGGAAATACTTCACAAGGTCGTAAACATGAGTAGTATCTGGGCGGCGACCTGTTAAGAGCGACGTCCGACTAGGTGAACAAACTGCTTGCTGAACGTATGCTCTCTTCAACAAAATACTTTTAGCAGCTAAAGCATCTAGGTTTGGTGAGTGCATAGGAGGGTGAACTGGTGTCGGAAAATCTGGTCCATAGAAAGATGACAGTTCTGGTCTCATATCATCTGATGCAAAGAACAGCACATTCTTCCTGCCACTAACAATCAGTAATAACTGCCAAAGAACGGACACGACACAGGTTCGTGGCCACATTTTAATTTCTCCAGCCGAAAGTCTTTCAGTAGAGTAAGCTAATATTATTATATATATATGATAAAGTTATCTAAGTATTCATTATGTGTCAAAGTTCAATACACGTGCTATTGTGTTTGTATACTATTGATATATGTTTATTATCCAGTGTATGGTGTTTTAATACGCATAATAGTATTAATAGAGATAAAAAAAATCCTTTTGCTGATACCGATACTTGAAGGGACAGATTCGCCATCCGTCTGACCTTATAAACGGGAATTGTTTCAGCTAGCTAATCAGTAATAGTGTTCAAAGCTCACCGTCGAAATTTGATCCTTCAAATCCATGTGTGTCTAGAATTATCCGCGTTTGAAAGTTAAAATGATTACTTGTCCTTTCTAGAGACTCATATATAGAAAATACATATATAGGCCCTTGAAATAGAAAGTGAAATTAACAGTATTCTGGAATTTTCGTACATGTCTAATCTATTGGAGCCTCGTTTATCTGCACTTACACTTAAAGAAAAATGGCGAACCTGTAACTTTAAATGGAGAGTCTAATATTTCGCTTTACATACATCTTTTGATACATCTTAATTGCAGCTTTGCATATTGATTTTCAGCATAACTTTCCGATTCTGTGTCAACTACAATTAAATAAACAATGGGACGTTATTAAGATTATTAAGATTGATGCAGGAGTGAGGAAATGGGTAGGCATAACAAAGGGAATGAAAAGAAACAACTAAAAACATTTTAGCTTTATTGTTCGAGAATTAAGCTAAAATGGAGCGATTATAGCTAATCTTACAGATGCATGAAATACAGAAATAACTTGAAAACAGATTGAAAACAAGTCAAGAATTAGAAAATGTAAGTTAAAAGGATAGGTGCGTGATTATTTTTACCAATCGTCTCAGAAACGGAAATTCTTTAGCTAAGTCAATCAGTAATAGTGTTCATAGCTAACCCTCGAAATTTGAGCCTTCAAATCCACGTGTGTCCAAAACTAAGAAGGTTCTCTTGAGACACTGCTATATATAGAAAAGATTTCTATAGAAGTACGAACAGATATTCTTAGTTTGACATATCTTGGAAGGAAGGAATTGTGAGATTTTCGTACATTTCTAGTACTCCTGAAGACTATTTACATATATTCAAGACTAAATCAACCCCTCAAAATGACTCCCCTATTTATACATATTTACCCCTTTATTTTTTTATGCATGTTCTATATAATTAACATAAAACGCCAATTGTCCTTCATACCAGTCATTATAATCAGATAACAACCGATGAACTAGCATTTATTGAAAATTGATAATATAAGAAAGCATTTCAGTCAATTCAATTTTGTTCAACGAAGGTAGACTATTTTTGCGACCTTAATGTCAAAAAGTGAACAGTAGATCAGATACATCTACACATACAGTTCAAAATGCAACTTTACATCTTTGATCGTTTTGAAACGGCAGTCTGTCAATTATTTGGAATTATAATCCTGGTAGTGAAATTGCTTATTTCCGACCTACCCAAAGATTCAAATGGCAATAACTGTACCACCCTCTAAGTCTGGTGTGACTTAAACGAGTCTTTATCATGTAAGATAACAACCTATGAACTATCAAATCAATTATTGAAAGTTGATAATGTATAATATTCACCAGTCAATATTATATTTGCTCAACGAATTGTTGTGGTAGACTATTTCTCCAGCCTTTATGCAACTGTTCCATGAGTAAGAATTTAGCATCGTGATATTCCACATCAGAGACACGATTGTTATTTTCTGGAGAATCTATTTCAAGGTCATATAACTCTACACCGTACACATGGTTCCAATTGGGTTTGTATTCGGGATAACCCTGGAATCCTACCCATTCTGTATAATGGTACCTGTCTGTACGTATTGAATATCCCATTACAGATTGTCCCATTGGGTAACGTGGATATTGTGTGAATACACCAGTTTTCCATTCACGCGTTGGGTCAGTCACAAGTGGCATCATGCTTAAACCTTCTGTACAGAGCTGCACTTCTGAAGATTCTGTTGGACACATTGATAATGGTTCAAGCTCAGCTGCTTCTGCAAGTGTTGGAAACAAATCGACAAATTCCACAAGTCTGTTTGATACAACACCATTATCTGTTCTGCCGGGAATTCGTATCATCATCGGAGCATGGATGGATTCCTCAAAGTTCGTGTGTTTACACCATTCTCCATGTTCACCTAGCTGATAACCATGATCACCAATGAAAGACACGATGGTATTGTTACTTAATCCCAGATCATCCAATTCCTGAAGGATTCTTCCGATCTCAAAATCAATGTAAGATACTGAAGTGTAGTATGCCCGGGTCAAGTCTTGTATCACATGAATAGGGATAGTGGTGTTTGGATTTCCAGTAACATTTAAAGATTTGATATCTCTATAATTCATCAGTTCCCAGTATTTATGCCACGCAATGTAAGGCATGCCTTGTGGTATAAAACCATTATTGGGTATATGGATACTATCATTTTGATAAAAGGTTAGAAACTCCTCCGGAAAAACAAAAGGAAGATGTGGTTTATTGAATCCTATGGCCACAAAGAATGGTTTGTCGTCCAAGCGACTTGCTGGACCAATGTATCGTAACACTTCGATGGCATGATCTGCAAGTTTCGAATCTGGTAAAGACAAATTTTGATATTCACTTTTTGGAACTGAGCGCCAACTGACGTTCTTGGTTTCGTATTGTTCAATATCTTCGACGTGGAAATACGGCTCTGTCCATGAAATGGGATCGTCGTTACTAGAAGCACGAATTCCAGGATGAAAAATTTTACCCATTCCGATTGTTCGGTAGCCATTCTCCTTGAAATACTGAGGAATCGTTGTAAAATTTCCACCAACGTCGCGAAAATAACGTTTCAGGTCGTAGACGTGAGTTGTATCTGGTCTGCGACCTGTGAGGAAAGATGTGCGACTAGGAGAGCAGAATGCTTGTTGAACATATGCCTTTTTTAAAAGTAAACTTTTCGATGCTAAGCTGTCCAAATTAGGCGTGTAAATCTGAGTCTGGTAATTCTTTCTATAGACACCGATATCCGGTCTAAGATCGTCTGCAACAATGAATAACACATTCTTTTTCCCGGATGCACATTGTAAATTTAACAGAAAAAATATCAGAACTATTGAGTTCATTTTGAAAGAAATATAAAACTGACAATGAAATTGTTGTTGGTATGAAAGGTTGCGGAAATATATTTTAGTAGTGTTGTTTGTCTGTGACATTTAAATCTTCAACCTGATTAAAATATTAGTATTAACCTGTTAAACACGAGGGATTAATATGTCAGTCTGGTTTATCATTATAAAGAGACAATGAGATCAAGTGTACCGGTACTCAGAATTCCTTCCCATGTGATAATGCAAAATGGTCTTCTGTCTCAGGTCTTTAAAAAAAATAAGTCGTGATGTAGTTTGTTATGTTAAATAAAAACAAAATTTCACGGAAAACATCCATTTAAACTGTTGCTACGGCTGATTCATATAGCCTAATTTCGTCTATAAATATTATTTTTCAAAATTAAATCCGACGTACGATCCTTCTTAATTTTATAACAAAAGCGTCAATGTATGTTATTAACTATCTTGTGGCAATTGACCTTTCACAGGGTCTGGGGGGGGAAGAATGGCCCAATTGTCCACCTCCTGAAATACGGAGAAATATTATATTACTCTAATTTCACTTAATATTAATGTAATGTGTTCAAGTTTTATGCCACGCAACCCACCAAAAATTTACGATTGATTCTCTAAGTCACAGAGACCGAAATGGGCCATGACAGTTTTTTTGTGATCAGCATGAATAAAATGTGTGAGTTTTGTTTCTTTTATATAAAATAATATACAAATTTCATCAGTGTTATTTACATTAACACATTATTTTGTTAAAATATCACAGAAAAAACGTCCGCTATAGTCATTTATTTATTTCTTCTTCTTCTTTGACTTTGATTTGTCCTTTTTGTCTTTTTTCTTCGATTTTATGGTAACAGTATCCTCATTATCTATTTGCGAAATAACAGAGGTTTTCTTTGTTGGGCTTTCCTTTGGGGATATTAAGGCACAAGAAGCCGGTCCAACCGAAGAAATAACTGACTCTTTCCGATCAATAATTTCTTGACCACTGATTGAGAGACCGTCAACGTGAAACGATCCTGGATCAAACAAATCTGTTTCCGTCACATCGAAATCTGACGAGGTGTCAGAATCAATTTCTTCCGAATCTGACATTAATTGGGTTTTATTTCGTCTCTTAGATTTCGACGCCACACCATGTCTTCTTCTCTTTTCCTTTTTAGCTGCTTTTTTATCCAGCAGAAATTGACCAGACAATCCTTCGATAATGTTAGACGCGCTCTCTTGATAAACACCCGAATAGTTAACGGTGCCTGTCTTGTGTTTGATACGTCTTTTTGAAGCACCTCGTTTCGACACGCCTCCACTGGTTTGCGGTTCAGTAGATGATTCGGAATCATACGAAATTTGTGTATCGAAGCCATTTTCGTCGAAAGTAATTACAGTATCAAGGAATTTCGATACCTCATAAGCACTTTGGTCCTTAGTAGTGGATGTATCGTAAGGGTTTGATTTCATCGATGGTGATGCGTTGGGATAAACTACTTCAGATTCATGAACTGAAGATTTCACATTCGCCTGATCGATGGACTGGGATGTGGAGGTTTTTGTCTTAGAAGAGTTCGCATTTTTAGACGTATGCTCAGCAATACCATCATTATTCACCATTACACCATTCTTGTTGAATTTCCCTTGTCTTCCTAATTGCTGTTTATCAACAGATTCGCCATTGTTACCATCATTTTCTTCAAAGTCGCTACTGACATTAGTCCCACCGTGTCCCTTGTAAGAGGAATCTTTAGAATTGATAATTTTACTCTTGCTATTCTTAGCTGAATTCTTTCCAGTTTGCTGTGCAGCCGAGTTAATCCCACTTTCAACAGAAGCTTGACCTTTGGGAGAATTTATGGAATCACCAGTGTCCTTATCGTCTGAACCTTGAGCGTTTTGAATGAAATTCGATCCATTTTTGGATGAATTGTGACGTTTCTTCTGAGCACCCTTTTTCTCAGTAACCAGCTTGTTCACATTATTCTTTGATACGGTTGCACCAGACGCCGAGATAGTACCGTCATTGATACTGGTACGATCGTTGCTTCCACCTTTCTTCGCATGACCCCCTTTAGATCTGTCATCTGATACCTTCTGATGTACACCGGATCCAATATTTCCGTCTTTAGAAGAATCGTTGAGGCTATTCTGTTTATCACTCTTGGCTGGTGACTGCGTCGTGTTCAGTAACAAAGCAGAACTAGACGCTAAAACAACTCCGTCATCGCCACTAGCATGACCTTGAATGATGTCGTTTCCTACCCCACCACCTTTGATTTTGCTTGAAGTCATTGCTTTATTCTGAGTAGAATCAGACCCATTTGGTCCCTCGTTGATGAAATTATCGAGATTCTTTTGTCTACCCTCGCCAATCTTTGCTGAAGTATCTTCTCCATTATGAAAAGTTGCAACATTTGTGGCGGAGATTGCCGTTTCATCATCTGGGGCATGAATGCTTTTGACATTTCCGCCTTTGCTTGAATTTAATGGTACATTTCGGGTAACATTAGATCTGTTAGGTGCTTTGTTGTGCGAATTGTCTTCATTTTCCCGTTTACCCGTGGTATTGCTAACTGTTGCATGTTTTGTGTTTTGTAGTGTAGTTAGATTACTGGCTAAAATGGCCTCTCCACTACCACGGACATCTTTGAAATCATCGTTGTTCACATCCATGTTGTTCTTGCTACTGTCATTAGTTTGACCTGTCCGTATATCAGAATTTGAACTTCCTCTTACCTTACCACCACGCCCATCTGTTTCTTTATATGATGATTTAGTAATATTTGCCGTGTTCTGTGTCGTGGAATTGGAATATGTGTGGCTCTTGGTGTACTCTTGTGAATTTGAAGTGGGGTTCTGTTGAGCAGATGTGGTGTTTTTAGCATCACCATTTTTAGAAATAGTTTGGAGTTTGTGTGTGGTAGCTGCGGCTTGAGATAACATTGGTTGCGTTATGGTTGTAACAGGTTTGTCATCCGAAGGGTCTAACCTTGGTACTACTTCTAGGGGCTTTTGTGTGCGTTTAGTTCCGATTACAACATTGCCGGATGATCTGCGATTGTTCACTTTTTCATCCATAAATTGTAGCTGTGACTCTTCTTTGTTGTTATTCGAAAGAATGTATACACCCGTTGTACTAGTTGGGCTGTTCGCTTTATTTCTATCTTGCTGATGGAGTCCATTGTGTTGTTTTTCTGTGAAAAAAAACTTATTACAATTTACTCATATACACGAACATTATATTTCGTGGTATTATTTGATATAAAGAATGAGCCACTAATATAGTCCACAGAGATTAGGCTCGTAGCTATAGGGGACAGGGGCATTTGCCATTGCCTCCGAATATATTACTCCCCACACCCAGGAAAAATCAAGTCTGGCTGCGGGCCTGACGTAGATCAGTTTCGCTTCTGACCTAGTGTTCCATAACTTATTGTTTACAGTTTGTCCAAATAAAACGAGCTGAATTATTAAATTGTAAACGACAAAATCAAACAAGAAAAATTCGAGAAATACGATAAAAATCAAGCACATTTAGCCATTATGACCAAATAGTTTTTCGGGGGTTTGGGCAAGAAAAGAACATATAGAGGAATCTTTAGTAACATGCTAGAATCCCTTCCCAGAAATCTATTTAGTTCTCAATTTAATTGGACAACATGAAAGTGTGTAATGTGGAGTTAAGTCAACCTGATGCCAAACTGTAACTGGTTATTTGGTATATTTATACGATAAAGGAGATTCTGTTAAATGGAATTAAAAGTGTACCTTTTGGAAACGCACTCTCTGTGGAATCAGCAACTTTGGCTTTCTTTCTTTTCTTAGCTCTTATGCACAGAATGATTAGCAATACCAATACTAGTAAGAATATTACTCCAACTAAAGCACCAACTATAATTGGAATATTATCATCATCAGTAGCACCCGTAGGCGGACCGGATGTGGTTGTTGGGTTGGGAATGGCTGGAACAATAAACGAAGATGCGGTTTAATGGTGATTAAAAAAAAAGCATAACAATAGTTTCGAAGAATGATTTCGTCATAATATTTTCGGTCCGGTTTCTTTCCCAGAATATCAGATTTCACAAAAGTTTTCTCTGGCAGTGGGGGGATGCAAGAAGTACAATATCTGAAATGACTTCAGATATAAGAAGATCGGATATGTCTTTTACTAGTTAAATGCACCATTAAAAGTTTTAAACCTGCGATAATTGGCATGACAATTGGGTCACAATAACATTTATAGTAATATACACATACAGCATTTCTGAACGCAAATTAAATGAAATGAATGTGAATGACTTTATATAATTATATAAGAGTTTCTAGAATTAATGATTTAACATTTTGGATAATGTAAATATATATAGTAGACCTACTTACGACATAGAACTGAAATGTAAAAATAATATATAAAAAATAGAGCGATAAAATTGGATCTTGTCGTAATTCTGATTTATTTGTGGTTAAAAGGCACCTTAGATAAATGATCCTTAGAATATCCCTTGCAATAGAAAACGTTTCAGTCAGACCGTATTGTAGTTATTTTACTATCTTAAATGGTGATTAAAATAAGGCTATGAATTATAAATGAGCTTCAAAAACTGAACTTGAGTACCAATAATAGGCTTGTCCTTTGTCATTACTGAGATAACAAATAATACACGAAAGAAATCAAACAGTAAATAAAATTCCCAAACAAAGAAATAACTATAGCACAAATAATGACACTAGAGGACAATGTAAAGTGTAGCGCATTTTCTTACCTTGTGGTTGCAATGTGAATTTAAATCCGGGACTGGAAACACTGGTACCTGATTGACCCAATTCACAATCTGTAGGATACTGCGTCATCAGTAACTCATCACCACTTCTTTCTATCGCCTAAACGTAAAAGTGGGCAAATTCAAAAGTGTATGTCAATTTTAAAAATGTAAATAGTTTTAGCAGCTGTTACAACGCATCACTTCGGGTTAACTGATAGCTGATATTATGCTCCATTTAATAACTAGGATTGTATATTCTTAGAGGGAATTATTGTGCAATTTAGACGCTGGTGAAATTGTTTCATAATTGTTGGTTGTGGCCAAAATTATTGCGAACCTTCCCACGTTTTCAGATATGACAGAGGAGATATAGCCTAATATAACTATGATAGAATACCTACCAAACAAGAGAATCTGTAAGATGTCGGACCATCTACTGTCACATCTTTATTGTATAGAGTAACATACGTAACAGTGCTGAACTGTAGCGTAGCCGTACATAGTAAATAACCACCAACTGAAATTGATACAAATATATAACAAATTTGTCATTTAGACCACTCTTTGTCAGTGATGCTGTGGATCCTGTTGTATATGTCAGGAAAACAAAGTTTAAACGATCCCCAAAGTATCCATTTTAATCATGGTTACAAATAAATAAATTGCACCAGCTAAAAAAATGGATACACATTACAGGGGTCTTAACTATACGAAACTACGTATGGTTCTTGAATGGAAGTAATACACACGAATGGATGTTCTTATGTTTCAACAAGGTCTTCATATCACAGTTTAAAGCAATTTCTAAACCTTTTAATTTTATTTGAAGACTTAGTTGACTTGTTAAATCGAATAAGTGGTTGTGAACTACGTTCGTGTGTGTTGTTTCCACGTAAGAACCATACATAGTTTCGTATGGGGGCCGAACCTTTGTGTTAATCTTCGTAATAAATGGACCAAATATAAACAATAACAGCTATGTAGACTCTCCTAAATGGACACCAAGTTAACAAACCCAGTGGAAGTGTGGCATCTGTTATTAGGGGACGGGAAGGGCATGCCCTGCTTCGCTAAAGACACACTCCACTGTCGTAATTTTATTCAGGATCAAATTTAAACTTAATCTCAATCTCTAGAGCTTAAAACTAACTTGAGGAAATTACCACCAGAGTGACCGGCCTGATGGTGTGTAATATACCATGAGCTATGTGGAGTCTCTGAAAAGTCGCTGAGTTAAGACGCAATATTCGAGTATAATAAAAAATGTTCAGCACCTGAATATCCAAAGTAATCTCCGGAGCAGCTTGTTTGGTTGGCAGTAATAGAAACACGATTGTTACAGGCTGTAAGAGTAGAAGTACCAGCACATTCAGAAACAAGCGATTCTTGTGAGTAGTTAAATGCTCCTAATAGTATATCAGGGCAGTAGGTGATGGAATTGGCAGCTAGACCCGCTGAAAACAACAAAGCAAAAACACTAGGAGTAGTCGATTGTATTAGTACAACATTCTGGTAGGTGTACATAATCCAGCCTTTGGAATTAAAGTTGTATAGTATCTGTAAGTGTACATAATATATAATGTATAATAATAATCATAAGTGATTTCTTAACTACGGAAACTAAAACAGTGTATGTAGTTTCTGGTAGGTGTACATCTGTCGTAATGATAACTTAGTATACTTAACATGTACACTTTATATCGGAATTCGTATCTTACTTATGGAAACTAAATCAGTATAGTGTGATAACGTAGCTTGCTGTACTTAAACCGGAAGTGGTATCTTACCTATTGAAACTAAAGTAGTATATTGTACATCGTTTCTGGTAAGTGTACATATATCTGAAAGTGTTACTGTTATAGTGTCAGAATAAACAGCTCCCCTTTCATTATTACTTATTTCACTGGTTGTTTCTAAAAACGAAATGAAACTAATGTATACGTTTAAAATTCCGTCGTGTAGGATATTGTTTGATTATTTACAATTGAAACGTTCTCTCTCGATCACAATCATTGAAAAAATTCGGTATTTCAGGATATTTACTGAATACAAAATTATTTATTTCCCAGGATGGCCTGTGTATATAATATCCTCACAGGACATCAGTTCCAAAATTAAAGGAAATTTTCTATATCGGCTTACTGCCAAAAATATAGATGATTTAGTTTATTGTATTAAATGACAGCAATGCTTCGCTATACAATGTCCAAAGGTACTTACCAGTTATCTCATAGATATAAAAAGCCTTGTCCCCCACTGCTACCATGTCATAACAGATGTAAATATAAATATAAGTATTGGGTAATATATTGTTATAACGTTCAGATCTGCAAAATAGTAATTGGTTAACTTATTTCACGATTACATTTTACAAATAAGAAATATTTGCTTTACAGTTTATTTCCAGTTTCTAATGACCGGGTTCAAAGAACGGTTAAATAAGCTTAATGAAATAGAATAAAAAAAATTATCTTGATATTGTACTTATTTAAGAGATCTGTAGAACCGAGTTAATGACGTCATTTATTTAGATTATTACTTTGAAATTAAAAAAAAAGAATAAGGGTATTTCATTAGGTTTCTTTCGGCCAAGAATTAGACGATTGCATTCCTTTAAATTTAACATGAAAGCAACTGTTAACAATACGTTAATGTGGTTTGTTGAATTTATACTCATATATTCGTTATATTTATAGTGGCCAGTAACCAATTGTCCTTTTTGTAACTTTATTTTTTGTCCTAATCAGGGTGGTAAAGTCATGTTTTACCTAATTTGACGAAAACAGCAATGTTCATATCAATTTTGTCTTGCATTGACATTGTCAAATTCATATCTAATCTACATACTAGTATTTCCATTAAATTTAATACATCAGATAAGTACTTTGCTTTCAATTGAAACACGATAGTCCAAGAATTTCAAAATGATAAAAACTTGGGAAATATATTGTGTTCCGTATAAAACACAATGTTTATAAATTTTATTTAAGAACAATATTTGTTGCTAATCGATTAAAAGATCAATTAATTTCTTACCGTAAAACATACTGAGATCCTTCTGTAATATAACAGGTAAATACATCAACAGTCTGTTTCTTTGATTCCAGATTAAAGCCAGTGACTGTAGATGGAGAAGTAAAAGTTAAAGTTTTGGTGTCTCTGGAACGTAACCATTGTCCTTGAAGACTGCTAGGAAAGGTACATTGCGACGATACTGAAATAGTAATATTAATTATGTTTCATAATTGGTTTCTTTTTTTTCCTATTAAGCGCATGAACCATTTCAGTCATAATAGATTTATGATTGGAATTTGATATATTTTAATTAAGTTGTGTGATATTTTAAAAATACTATGTAATAGTCTAAAAACTGTGTTGAAAATCGGACTATTTATAAGGTACAGAAGTTGTGTGAACTTGGACTCAAGTGCTGAAAGTTAAAAACTTTGTAAAAAAAAAGAAAATATTTGCATTTGGGAAAGTATAGTAATAATAAAATTTAGACAGACATAAAAATTACACCATCTTACCATCATAAATAAAACACAATAAAACTGTCCAGACGTAATTTGGCACGTTCATTTTCTTCTAATCAACAAATTTGAAATATTAATCCGTATTTTACTCGCAAATCCTATAAAAATTGCCGTCTTCAGACATGGTCACTGACATGACGTCACGTCTTGTAGCAAAACATAATAAATGGGAGAGATATTATTTGTGTTCATTTTGTTTTCTACAAAAATGACATTTGTTATAAATGTTTTGTGTGTGTATGTTGAGTTGGTCACAGCAAGAGAACAAAAGTCGCTATGGTTCATTGTTTATATTTGAATACCTCGTATGGTCTTTAAACGATCAATTCATTACAAGCTGGACATTCAGTTGTCTTCTTATTTATACGAACACTAAGAATACATACATGCATAAATATTCCGAAATCATCTAACAATAACGCACAAAAATTTACGAAATATTATTTAAAATAGAAAAAAACAACCGCAAAACGAAATCCAAATAACATTTTGACGAAACATTTGTAGCAGCGAGTGAAATAAAAATAACATTGCCGCCTTATCAAAAAGCATTTTTTTTTTAATACCAAACCATGTTATTAGAAAGAAAGAGTTATTAGTAAAGATAGATTACAGATAGTGTTTGAGACAAATGCAGTTGGAAACATTTTGAGGCGCGTTTGGAGGACCAACCTATTCCATATACGTACAGACTTGCATTCGATACCGGCGTCCATAGTTTTCTGTCCACAGTTTTGTACGATTGCATTAATCTTTCCACATCATTCTTTACGCGAGTTGTCCGAATAATTTTGCCTTTGTCGGAATGACAAAAATGAGATTACATAAAATATTAGGAATATGGAATATCTGAAGGACACAGAATATCATTTTAACTAATTCTCCAGACAAAATATTCGTATAGACAGCAATGTTTACTAGCGAAATAAAATATGAACGGCCTTGATTGTCATTCTAAGCATATGTTAATGTTCATTTTATGACTTTATAAAGTGATCGAAAGTCATTGGTGATGCGCTTCATCGCATTGGTGAAATAAATGTATACAGAGAGGCATAAACGTTGTTCAAGTGGACACATCGATAAAACCTTAATTACAAAATCAAAAGGTTTTCTCGAGCAATGATATTTAAGGTGGTCTGGTCCTAGACTGACCTTGCGTCTGGTACCTTGAGAGTGAACCTTTCTGTTTTCGGCAACAGCTGCTGATAGATTACTGGATGTTTTCAACTTACGCAGTTGTCATTAGATGCTTATAATCTATTTTCTGGCAAAAAAGAAATCACCAACATAAGTAAGATCGGATCTGCGAGCATGAGTTCATCACAATTTGCTAATCGTAGTCGAACAAATAATGCAAGGAATCGTTAGTCGACCTGGGCCACTTTTAGCTATTTGAGGGAATATTATCAACCATGAAAGGATCTTCTCGTGTTCATGTTTGAAATTTAAAATTAAAAGGTTGAATTGAATATTTAAATACACATACAGAAACATTAGTTATATTCCTTGAATTGAATGCATTGATAAACATTGGGGAATTTGATACGGACATACACCTTGAAGTGAATATCTTGATAATCATTCAGAAATAAACGCTAAAATATTAGTTGTTTCCCTTGGAGTGCATATCTCAACAACCATTAGGCATCATTATGTGTATCATTTGAAGTGAAAATCTGAATAAAATTCGATACAGCCCTTCATATATATTTTTTTAAAGTATGATGAATGAACACTTTCTGAAAATAAGTAACATCCGTCGATATTCAAGTCGGAAATTCAGCCACTTTCACTGAAAGAATGTAATATTTAGAATATCGAAAGATGATATTAGAAATCTGCTACTTATAATCTAAATCCATTTTTTTTTTTTAAATAAAGCAAAGTTCGGCATATATCCTTATTAATCCTTCTATAAAGGGACAGACAAACTCGTTTTTTTTTGTATTAAATGGTCTTCAGAAGTACAAGAAATGTACATAATTCCTTCAAAAATACTTCAAAATAGGCATATCTCTTTCTTTTTCTATATATTTCTTTCCTGTATGTGGTAGAAACTCAAGAAAGGACGAGTCGTCTTTTTAACTTTCTAACGCAGATAATTCTCGACATGCATGGATTCGATGGCTTAGATTCCGCCGGTGAGCTGTGAACATTACTGATTAACTTAGATAAAAAAAAAATCCGTTTCTAAGACTTAGATTTAACAGAGGAAGAATTAACCTGTCCTTTTTCTCATAGAGCATGATCAATTTAATCAGTTTCAATCTCTACTACTAATATCGTCGCGACGTAATCTTTCTTAGCGTAACTCTGATTAACTCCCTTTATTTCTCTTACTGGAGTAAACTTTAATTTATCAGTCGTTGGTTCTACGGTATTTTCTCCCAATCAATCTTAACGAGCGGTTCAATTTAGGCTGAAGACCATATACCCTCGTCGCGACGTAATCATTATGGGTGCTACTATAAGAAATTGACGTGTTATATTCTAAGGTGACATTGATGTTTTTGCCGCCTTTAATAATGTTTTAATCTAACCTGATAAATAAATATTTGTAGAACTGTTAGGTCATTAGACGTCTAATAAGATGACGTCAGGATACATGGTTATAAAAAATAAATGACATCGCCAATAGTCATTCTACATCTGACATTCGCCGAGAACAGTTCGTATTCTACAAACCATCAATACAGAAATATTTTTTAACATTTTGTTGTCACAAAGGTAAGGAATCCTTTAAAGTTTTGAAGACCCTGGTTTATAAACGAAGTACAAAGTCGAAATACATTCTGCAAGATACAAGACCTTACAGTAAATAGTATGAAAAATAAACCAAATACTATCGATACACAAAATCCAAAACAACATATTGGCATTAAAAATAAGGTATAGTTAAGATTTTTCCTTAACTTCATTTTAATGTATTTCAGATAAACAGTAACAGATATCTCAATATGTTTGATTGGATAAAATCCAGATTTCCCGGCCGTTACGGCAAATATGATGTACCGCAAAGAGTTCATAATGATGTCACCGAGAAGGGCAAGTCCCGAGTTCAACAAGATCTGAAGCACAAAGTTCAAGTTACCGTCAATAAAAATAAAGAAATTAACATTATTTCACCATCTGCGGAAATTGTAGAAGTAACTTCCAGTTTTAAACAGAGTCCAATAGAGAACTTTTTCACTTCTGATGACGAACCTGTATCTTTTGCTACAACATCTTTCAAAGACTTTACTGATAAATCCTCTGGGATATGTTTACCATTAAATGTGATTGACACACATTCATTGCAGCAAAATTGTCAATTATCCGAATGCGTTTTGGTGGATTTGATTCAATTTAAAGAACATGACTCTAAACTAAAATCTTATGAGACTGATTCAGATTCTGGTAGATCGAGTCTATCATATCAAAGTTCCAGTCAATCGTGTGAAAGTCTGGTTTCCATATCAAAAGATAATCCTTACCCTGGACATACAATCACAAGAGCAGACTCCAGAACAAGTTTATATTTATCTGATTCAGAATATAGTTTTGACTCTCAGTGTCCCAAATTAGTAAAAGAAAGTGTATATATACGAGACAATGAATACAGTTTTCATAGTGGCTCATGTCTACATAGTGAATCCCAAACAATTGACAATAGTCGAATGGAACACCTGTTTAGTGAATGTACGCCGTTATCATTAGACAATGATCAAATGGAAAGTCTGTCTAAAAACAGTCTCTGTCTGTCCAATAGTTGTTATAGTTTTGATTCAGACAATATTGCTTTACATAAGTCATTTAATAGAAGTTACATAACAAGTGTATCCAAAAGTAGTGTCTGCGTTTCAGATTGTAACCACAGATTTGACAGCATGAACGATGCATTTGAAGATGAGCTGCCGACTTTCAATCCAAAGATTGGTTTTGGACTCAATAGATGGTACAAACATTGATGATAATTATTGTATATCGAGATGATTGAACTAGTGATCATGAAAGTGCTGTACTTATTTTCTATTAAATTTTGTTATCTATTTCAATGGTTTTTATTTAAAGATACGCATTTTCAATCTCTGGGTCGTTGCATATTATGACACAAGGCGATGTTCAAACCCTTGATAGTGTTTCATAGTTTCTATCTTGGTCCTCTCTCGACGATTCTTCTCAGCATTTCATGATTAAGTATTTTCATCGGCGAGTTCCAAACACTGCATCAGTAAGAAAACACTTTAAAGTGAGCTCAATTCGACAGTGAAATAAGTTGTTTGTTTCAGTGCGAAATATCAGCCGATTAAACAATAGATTAATAGATTGCCAGAACCTTTAAGAATTAGATGATTAATTTTCTTAATACCCCCATTCCACCAAGACACCGATGAATTACTATTTTATTGTCGTCATGTATCGACTAAAATCGTCCCCATATTTGACCCGATTGAGTCCCGACCTCCGTATTATTGCGGAGGGATGAATCACAGACGTTACTCGAGCGATCGATTTTGCGTAGGTACACGGCAAAGGCTCGGTAGAGACCCGCACCTCATCGCAAGTGAGCGATGTTCCTACGTTGTTCGGCCGAGAGCGGCCAAATGTAGGCGTAGGTTGACGAAAGGATCCACGGGAAACCGAAATTAAAGATCTTCGGGCAGTTTTCGGTCTTTTGCTTATGAGGCCATTTTTCAAAGGAATGGTTTGGTCCTGACAATGCCGACCATTTTTGGTCGATCGGGCGCATTTTTTGCTAAAAAGCATTAATGAGCAGTGTCCTATATATTCGGGGAAGATCTGGAGTGATGGGTACTTTTTTAAAACGTAAATAAATATAGATCGGGTTCTGCCGAAACCAGAACAATCCTAGGTGATATGGAGGTATTAAAGTTGATCATGAATAGTATCATACTTTCAGATGACAATACTTGCAATATCATTGTTCATGTTAGCCTATTACACCTGCATCAATAACAAGTTGTATTAAATTGCTTAATATATGATGGTCTATAGTCTAAAGTTCAATTTTAACCATCACCCTTCAAAATGGTTCATGACGTTTTTATTGTTACACGACAAAAGTTTTTGAAACTCATCTACATTTTGTCACGTGCAGTTAGTGGATCTCTGTGAATCCGCTCCTCTGATCTGTATCAGTAATAAACGAGTTTCAAAGGAAGAGTATATTTATGTTCCAATATAAACAGTATTTCCTATACTGTATTGATACGCAGGGCCTTTTTCAGGATATTATTCAATGAGAATGACACTAAACCTTGGTTTGAAACATCAAGTCAATGTTCATTTCATGCAGCAAAATGTCATTGGACTGAAAAATTGCCACCATTACCAAATGGGTTTTGGATATAAGTAAGGCCAGTCTGAATGATTTTGATTTGATTTCCACCGCAAAATAGGAACATAAAGTAGTTATAGAGCAAACTAGTCATATATAACTTAGCACCAGTTGGCTATTATCTCCATCAGTCGTAGGGTATTGACTTCAATCTAAGAAAGTTTAGATTTGGTGAGAACAAATCAATTTTATACTAAATTCGCACTTCTTTTAATTTATCATAAATAGTGCTTCATATTGCTTTTTCAAGAGCATAAAATGCACTAACTATTTTTCAATCAATGTTTCTAGAGTCCTTTTAATAGTCTATGCATGAAACTTAAAAACGAAAAAAATTAATTTTTCCTACAACAAAATCTGTCTATATCATGTATATACATATAAATTATTATTTACATACAGTCAAGTAACTTAATTTCGTGGAAACCTATTATTCGTGGATTTCCGGAAATGTTTAATAATTTACATGAGCGACCTTGCGCGACCTCCGCATTAGTTAGTTTTCATAAACATGGGTTTTCTCTACAATATCAGCTAGTAGAATGAATCCAGTAATTTCAAGCAAGGTAAAATGTATTAATGTTTACTTTGACAAATACAAAATGGCGGATTTCAGTTATTACCAAACGTCACCATTTTTTTATCGGCCAAATTTCCTTAAAAATTTCTATGGAACACAAAGTGGACCATATTCTTATGTTGTTTCAGTGACTTTTATCAATAAATCACGCTACGTATCTTATTTTGTCAGTCACTATTTTATTTTAGAATCGTGGATCTTTGAAGGAATTGTCACAAGTTATAACGAATTGATATTAAAGATAAATACTAAGAGAAGTTAATTATACCACCCGGTATCCATACAACGTGTTTTTCTCGACTTATTTATAGATCAAACATTGTACACGAAAATAGGTGACGCATTCTGCCGCCGTTGCCGAGTTGGTTGCTCATGAAATATGGGTCAAAGTGAGAGATTCATAAAGAAAATCGAAATAAACCAATTTTAATTATTTTGTAGAATATCTGAGGAAACATCTAATATATAACAAAATTTTTTCGTTTTTTTAACTTTGACGAAATTCGATGTTGAATCCTTATATCCACGAAAATAGGTTACACCACTGTACTTCTTTTGTTTATTTCATTAGGACTAAATATGTTCAATCAAATCCACTCATTAAGTCGCGACGTAATCTCTGTTAACAGTAGCCTTGATTACCCCCCTTTATCTGACCTACTTGATTAAGATCTAATGTTAAAACGTAAACCAACATTTATATAGCTGTATTTTATTTCAATCAGTTTTAATGAAATGTTGAGTTTAGGTGATATATCTTACACCCATGTCGCGACTTAATCATTATGGGTGCTATTTTAAGGAATTGGGGTGATATTTTCTGAATTGATATTAACGATTCTATCGCCGTGAATAATGTGTTAATCTAACCTTGGAGTAATGACTGACTCCAAGATCTAACTAAACGAACATTTCTAATTTAGGCTGAAGACCATATACCCTCGTCGCGACGTAATCATTATGGGTGCTACTATAAGAAATTGACGTGTTATATTCTAAGGTGACATTGATGTTTTTACCGCCTTTAATAATGTTCTTAATCTAACCTGATAAATAAATATTTGTAGAACTGTTAGGTTATTAGACGTCTAATAAGATGACGTCAGGATACATGGTTATAAAAAACAACTGACATCGCTAATAGTCATTCTACAGCTGGCATTCGTTCCCAACAGTTCTTCAGCCTCTTCAAACCTTCAATAAAGAAAAATAAGTTCATTAGACTATCCCTTTTTCGTCACTAAGGTAGGCAGCCTTATATATATATATATATATATAGAGGCAGTACAAAGTCGAAATGCATGTTGTATCTATTCTGACCGCTATATTCGAGTTATTTAAAGTCCTAACGGTAAATAGTTTAAGCTATATTTAATTTTTCAATATCATTTTTAACGTGTTTCAGAATTCTCAAAATGTTTGATTGGATAAAATCCCGATTTCCCGGCCGAAACGGCAAATATGATGTACCACAAAGAGTTCATAATGATGTCACCGAGAAGGGCAAGTCCCGAGTTCAACAAAATCTGAAGCACAAAGTTCACGTTACCGTCAATAAAAACAAAGAAATTAACATTATTTCACCATCTGCAGAAATTGTAGAAGTAACTTCCAGTTTTAAACAGAGTCCAATAGAAAACATTTTCACTTCTGATGACGAACCTTTTGCTACAACATCTTTCAAAGACTTTACTGATAAATCTTCTGGATGGTGTTCACCATTAAATGTGATTGACACACATTTATTGGAGCAGAATTCTAGAATCTCTGAATGTGTTTTGGTGGATTTGATCCAGTTTAAAGAACAGAATTCTAAAGTCATATCTGAGACTGATTCAGATTCTGGAAGATCTAGTCTATCTTGTCAAAGTTCACGTCGATCTTGTGAAAGTCTAGTTTCCAACACAGAAGACAAACCCTTCCATGGAAACTCAAAAACAGACTCCAGAACAAGTTTATATTTATCTGATTCAGCATATAGCTTTGACTCTCAGTGTCCTAAATTTACTGAAATGCTCAGCATTAATTTAGCCGAAGAAAGTTTGTGTTTATCAGAAAATGAATACAGTTTTGACAATGACTCCTATCTACATTGTGAATCCCTATCCATTGACCAAAGTCGAATGCAAAGTCTGCCGTGTGAACTACAATTACTTGACAAGGATCAAATTGACAGTCTGTCTAAAAACAGTGTTTGTCTGTCCAATAGTTGTTATAGTTTTGATTCGGATAATATGGCTTTACATAAGTCATTTAATAGAAGTTACATACGAAGAGTATCCAATAGTAGTGTCTGCCTTTCAGATTGTAACTACAGTTTTGATACCAATTCAGAAAGCTTCGGAGATGCATTGGAAGACGAGCTGCCAACTTTCAATCCAAAAATTGGTTTTGGACTCAATAGATGGTACAAACATTGATAATTATTATTACGATATTAAGATGTTGAACCAAATGATAACTAAAGTGCTGTACTTATTTATTTTTTTTTTATTATTGTTAAAGTTTGTTTTAATATTAAATTTGAGATTGTTTTGTATTAAGTTGTATTTTGATTTGATCATAAAGAACTTAAACATCTATTGGCCTCAATTTATTAACCATCACATTGTCAATCTTTGTGTCGTTGCAGACCAAGCGCTTTCGTGTTTTTGTTTTCAAAACAAATGCGTATCATTGTTCATGTTAGCCTATCACACCTACATCAATAACAAGTTGTATTAAATTGCTTAATATATGATGGTCTATAGTCTAAAGTTCAATTTTAACCATCACCCTTCAAAATGGTTCATGACGTTTTTATTGTTACACGACAAAAGTTTTTGAAACTCATCTACATTTTGTCACGTGCAGTTAGTGGATCTCTGTGAATCCGCTCCTCTGATCTGTATCAGTAATAAACGAGTTTCAAAGGAAGAGTATATTTATGTTCCAATATAAACAGTATTTCCTATACTGTATTGATACGCAGGGCCTTTTCAGGATATTATTCAATGAGAATGACACTAAACCTTGGTTTGAAACATCAAGTCAATGTTCATTTCATGCAGCAAAATGTCATTGGACTGAAAAATTGCCACCATTACCAAATGGGTTTTGGATATAAGTAAGGCCACTCTGAATGATTTTGATTTGATTTCCACCGCAAAATAGGAACATAAAGTAGTTATAGAGCAAACTAGTCATATATAACTTAGCACCAGTTGGCTATTATCTCCATCAATCGTAGGGTATTGACTTCAATCTAAGAAAGTTTAGATTTGGTGAGAACAAATCAATTTTATACTAAATTCGCACTTGTTTTAATTTATCATAAATAGTGCTACATATTGCTTTTTCAACAGCATAAAATACACTATTTTTTTCAATCCATGATTCTATGGGTCTTTTAATAGTCTATGCATGGAACTTAAAAACGAGAAATTTTTCCATCAACAAAATCTGTCTATAACTTGGACAATACATGTATATATAAGTCATAATTATGTGACAGTGTGGTTTATTTGACTGTCCCTTTAAACAGTTGTTTTTTATACTTCACTGCACCAGCCAATCACCTGTAAATACCCCTTTGTTTTGATCTATTTATATCTTGGGATTCACCTTTCTGTCTGTCTTCTGGGGTGAGCTGTTTTCATCCTCACCCTAGTTACTGTGTGTATTAGATACCACATTTTCATCATTAACTTTGTAGAGTGGAGACTAGATTTGATTCCTTCACCAAATCTAGTTATTCAGTCAGCTATCTGATTAATTCTACATTATTCAGTGAAAGCCTGTGTATATTACGTAGTTTAGTTAATAAGATATAGTTTACAGATATACATTTAACCCCACTTCGGGTTTTTTTTAGTTATATAATAAATTTGGAACGAGAACCCAAGCCTTATTTTTGGTTGAAGGGGAGAACCCCTTGTACCCAGGGACCGGCTACAATTATACCTTATTATTTTTTACATACTTCTTTTTTATATTTCATTAGGACTAAATAAGTTCAATCAAATCCACTCATTAAGTCGCGACGTAATCTGTTTAAACAGTAGCCTTCATTATCTCCCTTTATCTGACCTACTTTAGTAAGATCTAATGTTAAAACGTAAACAAACATTTATATAGCTGTATTTTACTTCAATCAGTTTTAATGAAATGTACAGTTTAGGTGATATATCTTACACCCATGTCGCGACTTAATCATTATGGGTGCTATTTTAAGGAATTGGGGTGATATTTTCTGAATTGATATTAACGATTCTATCGCTGTGAATAATGTGTTAATCTAACCTTGGATTAATGACTTACTCCAAGATCTAACTAAACGAACATTTCTAATTTAGGCTGAAGACCATATACCTCGTCGCGACGTAATCATAATGGGTGCTACTATAAGAAATTGACGTGTTATATTCTAAGGTGACATTGATGTTTTTACCGCCTTTAATAATGTTCTTAATCTAACCTGATAAATAGGTAGAACTGTTTGGTCATTAGACGTCTAATAAGATGATGTCAGGATACTTGGTTATAAAAAACAACTGACATCGCTAATAGTCATTCTACAGCTGGCATTCGTTCCCAACAGTTCTTCAGCCTCTTCAAACCTTCAATAAAGAAAAATAAGTTCATTAGACTATCCCTTTTTCGTCACTAAGGTAGGCAACATTTTTATATATATATATAAAACGCAGTACAAAGTCGAAATGCATGTTGTATCTATTCTGACCGCTATATTCGAGTTATTTAAAGTCCTAACGGTAAATAGTTTAAGCTATATTTAATTTTTCAATATCATTTTTAACGTGTTTCAGAATTCTCAAAATGTTTGATTGGATAAAATCCCGATTTCCCGGCCGAAACGGCAAATATGATGTACCACAAAGAGTTCATAATGATGTCACCGAGAAGGGCAAGTCCCGAGTTCAACAAAATCTGAAGCACAAAGTTCACGTTACCGTCAATAAAAACAAAGAAATTAACATTATTTCACCATCTGCAGAAATGTAACTTCCAGTTTTAAACAGAGTCCAATAGAAAACTTTTTCACTTCTGATGACGAACCTTTTGCTACAACATCTTTCAAAGACTTTACTGATGAATCCTCTGGATGGTGTTCACCATTAAATGTGATTGACACACATTTATAGGAGCAGAATTCTCGAATCTCTGAATGTGTTTTGGTGGATTTAATCCAGTTTAAAGAACAGAATTCTAAAGTCATATATTACGAGACTGATTCAGATTCTTGTAGATCAAGTCTATCATGTCAAAGTTCTCTTCTATCTTGTGAAAGTCTTGTTTCCAACACAGAAGACAAACCCTTCCATGGAAACTCAAAAACAGACTCCAGAACAAGTTTATATTTATCTGATTCAGCATATAGCTTTGACTCTCAGTGTCCCAAATTTACTGAAATGCTCAGCATTAATTTAGCCGAAGAAAGTTTGTGTTTATCAGAAAATGAATACAGTTTTGACAATGACTCCTATCTACATTGTGAATCCCTATCCATTCACCAAAGTCGAATTCAAAGTCTGCCATGTGAACTACAATTGCTTGACAAGGATCAAATTGACAGTCTGTCTAAAAACAGTGTTTGTCTGTCCAATAGTTGTTATAGTTTTGATTCGGATAATATGGCTTTACATAAGTCATTTAATAGAAGTTACATACGAAGAGTATCCAATAGTAGTGTCTGCCTTTCAGATTGTAACTACAGTTTTGATACCAATTCAGAAAGCATCATTAAGATTTTGGCAGTGGTGGAGCCAAAGGGGGAGGGGCAGCCGCCTCAAAAGATAGTTTTTCGGGCAAGAATCTCAACTAGGTTACATATTCGGGCAATCTCAGATTGCCCCCCCAGCTCTTAGCTCCGCCTCTGGATGTTGTACCAAATGATAACTAAAGTGCTGTATTTATTTATTTTTTATTATTATTAAAGTTTGTTTTAATATTAAATTTGAGATTATTTTGATTTGATCATAAAGAACTTCAACATCTATTGGCCTCATTTTATTAACCATCTCATTGCCAATCTTTGTGTCGTTGCAGATGACGTTGCTTTGACGTGGCGATGCTCTGCTTTCAGAGACCTTTGCTCGAGAACTGCAAAGTTGTTACCCAACACCCCAAATGTATCAATCGATCGGTATCATGATAGCGATTTTAGCACCTCAGTGAGACAATATTATACATTACGATTACTTGGCTTTTGTTCCTTGATTACAGGATCCTTCTGGTTTAATATTATAATTTCATCATAAGGCCAGGGTTTGTCTTTTTCATCAATTATTGGGGGTTTGATGTATGTAAAAAGACATGAAAATCGCACAACCTCCTTCAAAAATACCTCAAACTAGAAATTTCACTCTCTATTACTATATATTATGTCTTTTCTCTCACCAGTCTCAATTAAAGACGAGTTGTCACTCTAACTTTGAAACGCAGATAATTCTGGACACGTGGATTTGAAGGTTTAAAGTTCGACTGTGATCTATGAACACTATTACTAATTAGTTATTCAGTGAAAAAAGTGGTATTGATAGAATGAGAGAGTTGTTACTGCCCTTGTATTGGAGATCTTGGATAAATTCTGCTTATTAAAAATACAGAAATATGTCAGCAATTAAAGGAACATCTATAAGAACCAATAGAAATGCAAATTATCTACTGAAATATCCCTCCGTCAAATTCGACAAATATGTTATCAACATTTTAACAACATCCTCTTCCGTATATGTGTCAATAACGTCAGAGTTGTTTTTGACGAAATAGGTGGACATATTTAAATATAGTATATTTGTATATTTTATTTCCGGTTTTGAATTTGGTTATGATTTGGCACCATTTGTTGTTTAAGTTGACAATTTTGTGGACCATTGACTAATACAGATATCACTTAAATATATCTATTCTAATAGTGATCTTGTATATTTGCAATAGTGCCAATAATTACTCTAGAGATTACGATTTCAACTCTTTCGACTCATACCTCATCAGGTTTCGTCCATTTTACTCATTCTTCTAGTTTGTCTATGACAAAATCAACTATTTAAACCTAATATTGGTCTTCATTATTAGCCAGTCTGGCTGTTCATATTTACGGCTTCATGGTGATGGTGGTGTGATAACATTATGCACTTTTGCACTTTCTTTATATATTAATATGAATATCATCGATTACGGTATTTCCGAAATATAACATATTGTATTGATCTACCCATCCATTTCTATTAGTTATTATATATAAGTTATAATTGTCTGCTTTGTGTTAGGTGACTGATAAGCACAAGCCTTAGTTGGCTTCCGAAACCCTATTTATATTTTGTAAAATATCATATGTTTAATCAATGAATAAAATATTGTTTAAATTAAAAAGAAATATCACACATAAAAACATGGCGCTTTTACAATGGTCAGAATAAAGTCTTTTCTTTGGCGTTAAATCATCTAACATTTTAAATTTTTTGTACAATTTTTAAAATTTATTGACTATGAACCCTTAGATAGCTGAAACAGAATAGTGGATTATAATCTTTCCTTTACAAAATATTTAAGACAATATGCACAATATATCTTCACTTTTCTTAATTTATTTTAGATTAGTCAGATTAAATCCACTCATTAAGTCTGTTTAAACAGTAGCCTGATTATCCCCCTTTATCTGACCTACTTGATTAAGATCTAATGTTAAAACGTAAACCAACATTTATATAGCTGTATTTTATTTCAATCAGTTTTAATGAAATGTTGAGTTTAGGTGATATATCTTACACCCATGTCGCGACTTAATCATTATGGGTGCTATTTTAAGGAATTGGGGTGATATTTTCTGAATCGACAGTAACAATTCTACCACTTTTAACAATGTTTCTAATCTAATTTCATAGGTAAATATTTTTAATACTCTTAGATCATTAAACGTTTTATAAATGACGTCATAGCCAGTGACTTATAAATACAGCAGACACATTCAACCACCATTCGTGTATTGCATTTTGCTCAGTCAAGATCTTACAGAAAAGAACAATTCCATATTTTACTATTCGCCTTTTTTTTATTAAGCAATAAGGTAAGGCTTGATTTCACTCTGCTATTAAGCCGTGAGTTGAATTATTATGGACATCTTCTGAATAATCAACCTGGTATATGGCCATGTCAAAAGACCTAGGTATACACGATGATGGTGCGTACCGAATTTTGAAAAAATACCAATTAATTTCAAGTCTAAATTTTATTGCAGGAAAAGCATCATGTTTGATTGGGTGAAATCTAAATGTCCTGGCAGACACGGCAAATACAACGTATCGAACAGAATCTTAGCAGAATGTGAAATGCGGGAAAGAGACACTAATAAACCTGAAACACTAGAGATCAATGAAGCCATCCCAAACACTCGTGAAACCCAACAACATAAAGTCCAGGTGAAAGTGATCAAGAATAAAGAGGTCAACATTATTTCTTCATCAGTTGAAATTGTGGAAGTAATTTCCAATGTTAAACAGTGTCCAATTCAAAACTTTTTAACTTCTGATGACGAAGCTGCATCCTCTGAGACGGCGTCTTTTAAAGATTTTACTGATTGTTCTTTTATGGAGTGCACTCAAACAGATAGAGTTGATTCTTATTCCTGTGCACAAAATTCTCAAATCTCTGCATGTGTTTTGATTGATTTGATACAGTATAAAGATAAGAATTCTAAATCCTTTTCTTATGAGACAGATTCGGATTCTGGTAGATCAAGTCTATCTGATCAAAGTGAAATCTTTACATCCAGTGAACATTCTTTCTGTGGACAATCATATACAGAATCCAGAACAAGATTGTACCTATCTGACTCAGAATATAGTTTTGACTCTCTATTCTCCAATAATATGGTTGCTTGTGAAAATGTAGAAACATATCGCAGCAGTAACTTATCCAATGAAAGTGTATATTTATCAGACAATGAATATAGTTTTGATAGTGACTTATGTCTACATTGTGAACCCAAAACAAATAACCCGAGTCGAATGCAACACGTGTTTTGTGAATATGAATATCGATCAATTGATCAGAGTCGAATGAACCATTTGTCTAAAAACAGTGTCTGTCTTTCAGATATTTGTTATAGTTTTGATTCTGACGGTAATAGTCTGCATTCTGTCAAATCAGATAGAAATCTAACACAAAGTCTATCTAAAAGTAGTGTCTGCCTGTCAGATAGTAACTACAGTTTTGATACCAATCCAGAAAGCGTCCAGGTTGTTCTCGACGAGGAGCTGCCAACATTTAATCCAAAGATTGGTTTTGGGTTAAATAGATGGTATAAACAGTAGAAATTGTTATGAATGATCTTTATAGTGCTTGATTTGTTGTTATAATAAACTTATTAGTCATAACTGTATTGTTGTTTTGTTAAATATTCGCAATATGTGAAGGAACTAAACCTTGATAATTTCGTCGGCGGTAAAGTATTGGTGTCTATAGACGAAGGAGAATACGTATATGTAATGGAAAACATCAAATTTTATTAAACAAACGAATAGCCATCATTAGAAACTGGTTCTACGCATATTGAAATGTTCTTATTTCCGCCAGATTTTGATTCTGTGGCATTTATTTCTCTTGATTCCACGACCACAAAATCTGTTTTTCTTGATTTCAAATAATCTATTCTACTCTTGATTCCACATACGATGTTTCTATTGATTCCATCGAATTTGTTTCTATTGATTCCACCTCCTCTGTTTCTCTTGATTCCACGTCATCTATTCTACTCTTGATTCCACATACGATGTTTCCACAGAAGCTTCTTCTCTTGATTCCACAGCATCTACTTATATTGATTCCATAATGACTGGTTCTCTTGATTCTATAGAACCACAACATCCATTTCCCTTGGTTCTATGTAATTGGATTCTCTAATCCCAATGCGTATTTTTTCTCGATTTCAGAGCATCTGTTTCTGTGTCTATCGGGGCATCTATTTCTCACTAATCACATGGCGTCTTTTCTCTTAATTCTATGGTATATATGCCTCTTGATTGTTCAGTGTCTTGATTTCATGGTGTCTGGTTACCATATTCCACTGCAAATTGTGTTCTTGATCCCAAAACTTCACTATATATTTATCTTTTTCTGTTTCTCTTGATTCCACAGAAGTTTCTATTATCTTGCTTCCCCGACGCCTGTACCTTATGATTCCACAGCATCTGTTTCTCTGGATTCCGCAAAACTTTCTGTTATCTGGATTCCCCGACGTCTATACTTTATGATTCCATAGCATCTGTTTCTCTGGATTCCGCAGAAATTTCTGTTATCTTGATTCCCCGACGTCTATACTTTACGATTCCGCAGCATCTGTTTCTCTGGATTCCGCAGAACTTTCTGTTATCTTGATTCCCCGACGTCTATACTTTATGATTCCATAGCATCTGTTTCTCTGGATTACGCATAACTTTCTGTTATCTTGATTCCCCGACGTCTATACTTTATGATTCCATAGCATCTGTTTCTCTGGATTCCACAGAAGTTTCTGTTATCTTGATTCCCCGACATCTGTACCTTATGATTCCACAGCATCTGTTTCTCTGGATTCCATAGAAGTTTCTATTATCTTGTTTCCCCGACGTCTGTACCGTATGATTGCATAGCATCTGTTTCTCTGGATTCCATAGAACTTTCCTTCTTGATTTTTCAACATCTCTCTCTTTCCTGATCTCTTATTTCAAAAGAGTCTACCTCTCTATTTCAAAGGCGTCTATTTCTCTTATTTCAACATTTCCATTTTTCCGTGTTTCAGTCGCATAGCATCTTTAGGTATTAAAGTAAACGACAATCTACGTCGGCCAAGATGATAATTACGTAAATCTATCAGCGTTTCAATCGTGAAGTTCCGCCTGATCAAGATTCTGATATATAGATAGTTTCAACAATATTCATTTGGCATGCCAGACATGTCTGTCTCATCTATAAACCTGGGTGATCAACTCCAATATGCCTGGATCAGATTATAATAGATGCTAATCCGTTCACTGATTGATATCTGATCACCTTGTTATTATTAATTAGTCGACCTATCAGAATAGTTTTAACAATCCTTGATAACTGTCATCGTCGTCACTGACCAATCAAAGATGTTGTTACAACCACCAGACAAGTTGGAGTCATGTCTAGAAGTCAGAGCATTGAGGTATCAGTGCCAATCTGAAATTTAACATATAAAAATATGGACTACAGATCTAACCATCATAACAACTTCCACTGTTTAATTACTCTTAGTTCAGATAATATTTCATTTACCTCTACGAAGTTATTAATTTAAAGGTATGTTATATTAAAATTTGACATTCGTATTAGCTTTTTAGAATATAAATACTACATACTAATTTAGCAAGACTTGAAAAAGTTCTCTTAACAATTGAAAAGCACAAAAATTGCACATTGTATGCCTATATCTGTAAAAAGCATCATTTAATTTTATTTCAAGCACTGGGTTTAATTAATTTCTTTATACTTCCAGGTTCATCATGTTGCGTTGGTTGAAGAACAAGGGCAGAAGCACACCAGCTGTCGTTTACAGTGGTGCATACTCCGTCACATCTTCTGATTATAGATATGGTTTTCATTCATCGATTATTAAGAATCCAGAACGTTCCGAAGGATGCTTTCCCGAAACAGCACCACATGATAAACTAACATTACCACATGCATCAACTGAACATATATATGAAGATATTGATGATGGTATCTCCCAAGCTGAGCCGTATTCTATAACTTCACTTGATGACTTGATTGACCAGAATCCTTTAAACAAAGTATATTTCAAGAAGTCTCTTGCCAACAACCTATCTTCAGATAATGGACTGGACAATAGACAGTCCTCTGAAGATGCTGAATCCACTATATCCGCTAGTTACCAATCCATATCCGGACCATCAACAGAATACGTATCAACATCATCATCATGTTACCAGCCAATAAACACACTAGCACATTCCACTCAGCAAACTCTTACCAGACAAAAGAAAAAGAAATTAATCAAGATCAAGTCTAAAGCTTCTTCAATATTTAGAGTCAGAAAATGTAAAAGGTGGATATCCAATCATTTCAACGCAACTAAACCACGATCAGAATCCAGTGATGAGGATTATCCACAAGTTCATGTTATCAGACCACGATTTGAATCTACAAGACAGTTTACTCGAAGGCGTTTAGCCTTAAAGAAGATTGAAGATCATTGGTTTGATTCCGATGAAGATTCTAGTGTTTTATCCGAAGATTCATTTTACTCAAGGATGGACATTTCGGATTTGTGTCAAGATCCCATTATCCCGGCTCAAAGTGAAGCATCAACACAGTGTGATATCGAATCTGATTCAGGACTTTCAAGTCTACCAGAGTCATCGTCGCCCAGTGAGAATTCAAATCACGAATCTAGTAAAGAAGATCCAATAGTTAGTGAAGAAGAAGAAAATGAAGAAGAACTTCCTTTATTTAAACCACGAACAGGTTTTGGTTTGAACCGATGGTACCGACCCTGAAAATTACTTGAAGTTGAAAAATGTGGTGTTCCTTGTTTTGTTATTGTTATTTATTGTTATGATCATAATTGTTAGAATATTGCTGTTACTGTTATTATATTATTATAAATATTAAATTATATAGACAAATACAAAATAAATATGTCTGAATTTCGTTTATTTCCACCCATTCATTTTTAATGTTGTTGATTGAATTAGAAACAAATTGCGAAAAGATTCAAATATGTAGCGTGCTCGTTTCTAACCACATTTGATGAACCAACCGGATACAACCGTTCAGAGATAAGTCATTCGGCGATCCTCGTCAGTTTCCGTAAAGCTGAATCTGTCTCGGTAATGAATGATGAATTTCGTTGTGACTCTATGGGAACTGCCGGTATTTGGTTGTGATTTATTAAGTAATAGTAATATTGCGACCAAAACTTTTGCATTTAACGGTTATCCGATGATACATTATATTATCGTTCTGAATCCATATATTACGGATACTTTGCTTTTATTGACTTTGTAGTCTCGAACGACCAGCCCCTAATGTTAGATCTATAAGAATCACGTGCCAGTGTTAAATGACCACCATCCATTACCACGATATGTTGCAATGCGATTTGATCTTATTTATTTTCGATATGCTTCCTCCAAGAAAAATTTCTTTAAGTTTCGTCCCAATACGTCGAGAAACGTACCTTCTAGATTGCTTACAAGAAAAGAAAATAAACACATTTATTAAAACAAGGAAATAACCCATCAAATATTTTCCGATGTTATTGATTTTCGCAAGGTTCATCCTTCGGTGATTACAAACACTCACACTATGTTTCGTCACAATCCGTCAAGAATTGTGCCTCCTATAGTGATAAGGACCTAAACAATTTAACCCGTTTTACAAGCGCAGTAACTCATGCTAAATATTTTTCGACTTTTCTTATATTCGCAATAGGGATTACCCTATAATTTCACCAAGTTTTGTCCAAATCCGCCACGAATTCTACCTTCCCAAGTGCTTACGAGCGATTGTGGAAGGACGGACCACCGAAGAACAGACAGACATAGGTGACGGCAATATACACCCCACCCCATTTCACGTATATTTTACCAAACAATTATTGCTAAGTGCTCATTCTACACTTCGTAACAAATCCTGTTGCCACCCGAACGCACATTCTGCATACAAGCTGGTTGGTTGGGGTGAACCTTGTCCTTGTTATAGCAGTACACGTTTTCGTTTGTTACCCACAGTGCATCAATAGCGGTCAAACAGGAGGCCCGGAATGGATTCAATGAAACTTCAAAATTATTCTAACTAATGGGTGTTCCTGGCTGTAAATATCTCCACAAATTGTCAATTCTCAAGGTACCGACATTTGTCATTGACCGTGTGTCGAGACTTCAGGAGTTTTTGGACCAGTTTTTTTAAGTACAAACAATACCGGCTTTGCCCCTCTGCATTTGATGAAAAAATTTATGTACCGAGGAGAACATCAGTATTGATCATCATCTAGTTGTGGGACTTTGCGAAATGTTATCAAAATGTCCCTTCTTTAAACACCTTCCTAAGGATAGTCTGCAATAGTTGCAGCAACCATTCAACTTCTCTGATCTGATAACAGTTGCAGAATTACGAAATTCAAAATTTGTCGCTCACTTTTTTCGATCAAAGTTTTTTGTTTTTGCATCAATTGATCTGAAATTTAAAATGCAAAGAGACATCACTAAGGTAAAAAACATGTAACTGTCAAATATTTAAATTTACTTCCGGTTTTAAACGGGGAATAAATTGAAAGTACCATCTACCTCCGGTCGAATAACTTCCGGTGTAATTGAAATAGGTCAACGATATTTATGCTGATCGTAAGTAAATGCTATTACAAAAAACATCCAGACCGGAAGTGATACTTCGGTCGCCATATTGAAAAAACACACTTTCGTAAAACTCAAAATGGGGCCTCTGGGTAAATATTGATATTATGCTCAAATTTGATGTGTATGTATTCTGCAATCGATTGCGCAAAAAACTTTGGGAGCCGAATTTTGAATTTTTACTTTTGCTTTTTTGCAACTTCCGGTTGAAATATTTTCAAGCTTTAAACGATCACACCGCGTAACCTTGACCTTTGATGACCGTGACCTTGGCTATCATTTAATACTTTGAGCTTGGTGTATGTATATCTTTTGACCTATTTGATGTAGAACCTTGGAATTTGGAATACAACTAAACACTTTGAATATGAATTCACCAATGACTAAAAATTGAAAAATTGAGGTGAGAGTGGCACATACGGGAATTACTAATTGTTTACATTTTGGGAGAGGGGCATAACTCGCATAGGATACGTTTGTTCAAAAAGGGACTTTGCACACAATTACCTCATCCTTCTGGCCAGTTTGTGTTAACAGCTCAAATGTTTCAGCTTTATAGTTCCAACAAGGGAACGGGCTTTAACATTTAATATCTTTTCATTTCGATTTTGACCTTTGTTGACGTTTCTTGACCTATATGGTACACAACATAACATTTTAAATATCAATAAACTTATGTCAAATAAAATGAGTTGGGCATGCACATCTGGGTTAAATTACTCATTATTTACATTTTTGTTAAGAGGCATAACTCACAAAGAATACATTTGTTCAAAATGAAACTTTGCATTCAATTACCTCATCTTTTGGGCCACTTTGTCTTAGAAGTTCGATTGTTTCAGCTTTATAGTTCCAAAAAAGGAACAAGTTTTGAAAATTCTAAATTTTCAATTTTTGACCTTGACCTTTTTTTACCTTAACTTTTGTAGGATCATACGTCATTCACATTGGCTATCTATTTATACTTTTATATTTGCTGTCCTATCTCAACTTCCGGTTCTTTAGCCGTATTTATTTTCAAATTTTGATGACTTGTATCTCGTAACCTTGACTTTTGTTTACCGTCTCCTTTTCAATGCCAAAGGTCATTGGCTTTGGCTATCTTGTGATACTTTCATTTGTGAGGTCTGTCTACTTTCGGTATAACAATCTTCCAAAGAATTAAAACTTCTCAACTTTAGACTGTTCTTGCACGTGATGTAATTATCGTAGAAGGTTGATTTTGAGTCTTTTGCAATTACCTACATTTGCAAAGTCCCACTCTGTGCCACGTGTGACTCTAGTTTGGTTTGGTATCTAAGATGAGTTTGGATTTCAACATATTTACAAATGGTTTTAGTTACTGCATGCGAAAACGACGTGGTAGAACGATAGTTGGAGATGGAACATAGTAGCCATTTATATGTTGGTAATACAAAACCCCTTATCTCTATCTTGTAAAATCAGGTAGGTGATATCAAATTCAAATGTGGTTGTGGTCTTGTGGCTGCACTATATATTTCATACGTTTTCACAATTTCTTGCTTATTAAATTAAACTACATTAACAATGGTTGAAAGTAAAAGATATTCATTTTTTTTAATTTGTCTATATAATTTAATGTAATATTTAGAATAATAGAATAACAATAACATCAATAGAATAACAATTATGATCATAACAATTAATAACAATAACAAAGAGCACCTTTAATTGATATTCAGGGTCGGTACCATCGGTTCAAACCAAAACCGATTTGTGGTTTAAATAATGGGAGTTCTTCTTTTTCTTCTTCATTAACTATTGGATCTTCTTTACAAGATTCGTCATTTGAATTCTCACTGGGCGATGATGACACTGGTAGACTTGAAATTCCTGAATCAGATTCAATATCACACTGTGTTGATGCTTCACTTTGAGCCGGGATAATGGGATCTTGACACAAATCCGAAATGTCCATCCTTGAATAAAATGAATCTTCAGATAAAACACTAGAATCTTCATCGGAATCAAACCAATGATCTTCAATCTTCTTTAAGGCTAAACGTCTTCGAGTAAACTGTCTTGTAGATTCAAATCGTGGTCTGATAACATGAACTTGTGGATAATCCTCATCACTGGATTCTGATCTTGGTTTCGTTGCGTTGAAATGATTGGATATCCACCTTTTACATTTTCTAACTCTAAATATTGAAGAAGCTTTAGACTTGATCTTGATTAATTTCTTTTTCTTTTGTCTGGTAACAGTTTGCTGAGTGGAATATGCTAATGTCGTTATCGGCTGGTAACATGCTGATGATGTGGACACATTATCTGTTGGCGGTCCTGCCATTGGTTGGTAGCTTGAAGATGTAGTAGATTCAGCATCTTCACTTGACGACTGTCGACTGTCCAATCCACTATCAGAGGATGGTACAGGCGTCTTGAAATGGAGGCTGCTTAAAGGATTTTCGCAATATTTTCGTTCAATCAAGTCATCGAGTGAAGTTATAGAATACGGCTCAGCTTGGGAGATACCATCATCAATATCTTCATATATATGTTCAGTTGATGCATGTGGTAGTGTTGGTTTATCATTTGGTGCTGTTTGATGGAAGAAAACTTCAGGGCGTTCATTTGTAATACAAGCCGAATTCTTAAACGATGAATGAAAACCATATCTGTAATCAGATGATGTGACGGAGTTTGCTCCGCTGTAAATGACAGCTGGTGTTTTTCTACCCTTGTTCTTCAGCCAACGCAACATGATGAACCTGGAAGTATAAAGAAATTAATTAAACCCATTGCTTGAAATAAACTTTAATACAGTTTTTTTTATGTCTTTACTTAATATGTTATATTATGAAGGCATATAGTGTGCAATGATGGAAATTTCATCTGGACAGCGACATCTTGTTTTCTTTTTGTGTTTTTAATCATGTCTTGGTGAATAAGTATATTCTAAAAAGCTAATATGAAAGTAAATTCATGTCAAATTTTAAGGATAACATACCTTTAGAATAATGACTTCGTAGAGGTAAATAAAATATTATTTGAACTAAGAGTAATTAAACAGTTGAAGTTGTTATGATGGTTAGATCTGTAGTCCATATTTTTATATGTTAAATTTCAGATTGGCACTGATACCTTAATGCTCTGACTTCTAGACATGACTCCATCTTGTCTGATTGGTCAGTGACAACGATGACAGTTATCAACGATTCGTTAAAATAAATCTGATTGGTCAATTAATCAATAACAAAAGAGTGATCCGATATCAATCAGTGAACTGATTTGCATCTATTATAATCCCTTAATCTGATCCAGGTATATTGGAGTTGATCACCCAGGTTAATAGACGAGACAGACATGTCTGGCATACCAAATGAATGAATTTATTGTTTAAACCATAAATAGCTGACTAAACTATCTATATATCAGAATCTTGATCAGACTATCTTTACGTCATTGACATGTTTCATGACTAAAATTGTAGTTGAAAAGAAACACTTGAAAAATGAAGAGAATACTCCGTCAGGGAGACATTGAAAAGATAAACAGAGCCAACTTTGTTGAAATACGAAATATGGACACAGTTGAAAGAAATAGACGCTCATGAAATACGAGTATTAGACACTGTTTAATTACTCTTAGTTCAGATAATATTTTATTTACCTCTACGAAGTCATTATTCTAAAGGTATGTTATCCTTAAAATTGGGTCAAGGAAAAACAGATTCTGTGAAATCAGGTGTTTCGTTGTCGAGATTATCAGGCGTTATGGAATCCAGAGAATTAGATGTTATGAATTCATAAGGAACAGACGTTGATGAATCAAGAAAAATAAGTTCCGTGGAATCAAAATAAATATATTATAGAATAAAGAACAAACTTTTCAGGAATCAAGACAAAAACACACCATGGAATCAAGAGAAATCTATGAAGTGAAATCGAGAGAATTGAATGCTATTGAATCAAGATAAATAGATGCAGCGGAATCAAGATTTATAGAAGATCTTGAATCAACATAAATATATGCCGTGAATTTATGAGGAACAGACGTTGAGGAATCAAGATAAATAAATGCGGTAGATTCAAGACACATAGATACTAAAAAAGAACAAACTTTTCAGTGGTATCCAAAAACAAACGCCATGGAATCAAGATAATTGGATATTGTTAGGTCAAGAGAAAAAGATACCGTGGAATGAAGATAAATAAAGTGCTTTGGAATAGTCGCTGTTGAATCAAAATAAACATTAATGACTTAACTGATCATATTTCATATTCCCAGGGAGGTAACTGATGAAAATATTTATAATTTTGACAATTCAAGGGAGAGAACTGATCAGAAAGTAACACTATGATTTAAAAGAATAAAACCCGAGATACAAGCGATACAGATTCCGTTGAATGAAGAGAAAAAGATTCTATGGAATCATTAAAAGCAGACGCCACGGAATCAGGAAACCAAAAAACCATAATGTGGAATCAAAAGATACAGGCACAGTGATAAATAGATGATGCACATTAAAGAGAAACAGTGGAATAAAAAGAAATAGATGATGTGGAATCAAGAGAAATAGATGATGTGGAAACAAGAGAAATAGATGATGTGGAAACAAGAGAAATAGATGATGTGGAAACAAGAGAAAGGGATTATGTGGAAACAAGAGAAATAGATGATGTGGAAACAAGAGAAATAGATGATGTGGAAACAAGAGAAAGAGATGATGTGGAAACAAGAGAAAAAGATGATGTGGAAACAAGAGAAAGAGATGATGTGGAAACAAGAGAAATAAATGATGTGGAAACAAGAGAAATAGATGATGTGGAAATAAGAGAAATAGATGATGTGGAAATAAGAGAAATAGATGATGAGGAAACAAGAGAAATAGATGATGTGGACACAAGAGAAACAGATGATGTGGAAACAAGAGAAACATATGACGTGGAAACAAGAGAAAGAGATGATGTGGGAACAAGAGAAAGAGATGATGTGGAAACAGGAGAGATAGATGATGTAGAAACAAGAGAAAGAGATGATGTGGGAACAAGAGAAATAGATGATGTGGAAACAAGAGAGATAGATGATGTAGAAACAAGAGAATTCAAATGACGAATCTAGTAAAGAAGATCTTACGCCTAGTGAAGAAGAAGAAAAAGAAGAAGAACTTTGGTTTGAACCGATGGTACCGACCCTGAAAATTACTTGGAGTTGAAAAATGTGGTGTTCTTTGTGTTGTTATTGTGTTAATTATTATGTTCATAATTGTTAAAATATTGCTGTTATTGTTATTCTATTCTTCTAAATATTACATTAAATTATATATACAAATACAAAAATAAATATAACTGAATACCTTTCATTTTCACCCAATTTTTTTGTTGTTGATTGAATTAGCAAAAAATTGCGAAAAGAATCAAATATATAGCGTGCTCGTTTTTAACTCTTTCAAAGACCACATTTGGTAACACTTACCGGATATAACCAGATCAGAGGTAAGTCATTCGGCTATCCTCAACAATTTCCGTAAAGCTGAATCTGTCTCCGCAATGAATGATGAATTTCGTTGTGACCTTATAGGAACTGCCGGTATTTGGTTGTGATTTGTTAAGTAATAGTCATATTGCGACCAAAATATAGTCCATAAATTAAGAACCTTCGACACTTACTTTTGCATTTAACGGTTATCGGTTATGCGATGATACATTATATCATCTTTTTGAATCCATAGCTTACGGATGCATTTATTGACTTTGTTTACACACACTTGTAGTCTCAAACGACCAGCCTCTAATGTTAGATCTACAAGAATCACCGCTATCCATTACCGCGATATGTTGAAGTGCGCTTTTTTATTTTCGTTATGCTACCTCCTTGTATGCCAAGAAAAAAATTCTTTAAGTATCGTCCCGATACGTCGAGAAATATACCTTCTAGGAAAGAGAATAAATACATTTCGAAAAACAAGGGAAATAACTCATATCAACTATTTTCCGATGTTATTGATTTTCGCTAGGGTTCATCCTTGGGTGATTACAAGCACTCACACTATGTTTCTGTCAAGAATTGTTCCTCCCAGAGTGATAAAGAGCTAAACAATTTAACCCGTTTTACAAGCGCAAAGGGTTTACACAAATCCGCCAAAAGTGCTTACGAGCAATTGTGGACGGGCGGACCCATCGAAGGGCAGACAGACGGCAATATACACCCCCACCCCATTTCACGTGGACGTATATTTTACCAAACAATTATTGCGAAGTGCTCATTCTGCATTAAAATTTCGTAACAAATCATGTAGACTCCCGAACGCACATTCTACATACACGCTGGTTGGTTAGAGTGTTACAGCAGTACACATTTTCGTTTTTATCCACAGTGCATCAATAGCGGTCAAACAGGAGGCCCGGAATGGATTCAATGGAACTTCTAAATTATTGTAACTAATGGTAGTTCCTGACTGTAAATATGTTCACAAATTATCAAGACACAAATTGTCAATTCTCAAGATACCGACATTTATCATTGACCGTGTGTCGAGACTTCATGAGTGTTGAACCAGTTTTTTTAAGATTACAAATAATACCGACTTTGCTCCTCTGCATTTGGTGAATAAATTTATGTACAGGGAGAGGAGAACATCAGCATTGATCATATTGTAATCTAGTTTGGTTTGGTATCTAAGATGAGTTTGGATTTCAACATATTTACAAATGGTTTTAGTTACTGTATGCGAAAACGACGTAGAACGATAGTTGGAGATGGTACATAGTAGCCATTCATATGTTGGTAGTACAAATCCCCTTATCTGAATCAGGTAGGTGATATCGAATTCAAATGTGGCTGTGGTCTTGTGGCTGCACTCTAATTTAATACATTTTCACAATTTCTTGCTTATTAAATTAAACTACATGAACAATGGTTGAAAGTAAAAGATATTCAGTTTTGTTATCATCAAAATAATTTATGTAATATTTAGGATAATAGAATAACAATAACAGCAATAGAATAACAATTATGATCATAACAATTAATAACAATAACAAAAAGCATCACATTTTTCAACTTTAATTGATATTCAAGGTCGGTACCATCGGTTCAAACCAAAACCGAATTGTGGTTTAAATAAAGGAAGTTCTTCTTCTGTTTCTTCTTTTTCTTCTTCTTCACTATGCGTAAGATCTTTACTAGATTTGTCATTTGAATTCTCACTGGGCGATGATGACACTGGTAGACTTGAAATTCCTGAATCAGATTCAATATCACACTGTGTTGATGCTTCACTTTGAGCCGGGATAATGGGTTCTTGACACAAATCCGAAATGTCCATCCTTGAATAAAATGAATCTTCAGATAAAACACTAGAATCTTCATCGGAATCAAACCAATGATCTTCAATCTTCTTTAAGGCTAAACGTCTTCGAGTAAACTGTCTTGTAGATTCAAATCGTGGTCTGATAACATGAACTTGTGGATAATCCTCATCACTGGATTCTGGTTTAGTTGCGTTGAAATGATTGGATATCCACCTTTTACATTTTCTGACTCTAAATATTGAAGAAGCTTTAGACTTGATCTTGATTAATTTCTTTTTCTTTTGTCTGGTAACAGTTTGCTGAGTGGAATATACTAATGTGGTTATCGGCTGGTAACATGCTGATGATGTGGATACATTATCTGTTGATGGTCTTGCCATTGGTTGGTAGTTTGAAGATGTAGTAGATTCAGCATCTTCACTTGACGACTGTCGACTGTCCAATCCACTGTCAGAGGATGGACAGCTTGTAACAGGCGTCTTGAAATGGACGCTGCTTACAGGATTCTCACAACATTCTGGATCAATCAAGTCATCAAGTGAAGTTATAGAATATGGCTCAGCTTGGGAGATACCATCATCAATATCTTCATATATATGTTCAGTAGATGCATGTGGCGGTTTATCATTTGGTGCTGTTTGATGGAAGCAACCTTCAGGGCGTTCATTTGTAATACAAGCCGAATTCTTAAACGATGTATGAAAACCATATCTGTAATTAGAGTTTTCTCCACTGACGGCTGGTGTGCTTCTACCCTTGTTCTTCAGCCATCGCAACATGGTGAACCTGCAAGTATAAAGAAATTAATTAAATCCAGTGCTTGAAATCTTTTAAAACTTTTATTTAAGAAATGAAGGCATACAATGTGAAATGAGGGAAGTTTAACCTGGACAGTGACATCTTGTTTTCTTTTTGTGCTTTTCAATCAAGTCTCCGTGAATTAGTATGTACAATATTCTAAACAGCTAATATGAAAGTAAATTCATGTCAAATTTTAAGGATAACATACCTTTAAAATAATTAACTTTGAAGAAGTAAATAGAATATTATCTGAACTAAGAGTAATTAAACAGTTGAAGTTGTTATGGTGGTTAGATCTGTAGTCCATATTTTTATATGTTAAATTTCAGATTGGCACTGATACCTCAATGCTCTGACTTCTAGACATGACTCCATTTTGTCTGATGGTTGCAACAACAACTCTGATTGGTCAGTGACAACGATGACAGTTATCAACGATTTGTTAAAATAAATCTGATTGGTCAATTAATCAATAATAAAAGAGTGATCAGATATCAATTAGTGAACTGATTAGCATCTATTATAATCTCTTAATCTGATCCAGGTATATTGGAATTGATAACCCAGGTTAATAGACGAGACAGACATGTCTGGCATACCAAATAAATGAATTTATTGTTTAAACCATAAATAGCTGACTAAACTATCTATATATCAGAATCTTGATCAGACTATCTTTACGTCATTGACATGTTTCATGACTAAAATTGTAGTTGAAAAGAAACACTTGAAAAATGACAAGAATACTCCGTCAGGGAGACATTGAAAAGATAAACAGAGCCGACTTTGTTGAAATACGAAAAGAAAGACGTTGTTGATAGAAATAGACAATGACAGTGTGGGATCATTTAAAATCAGATGCTGTGAAATCAGGTGCTACGTTGTCGAGAGAATCAGGCGTTATGGAATCCAGAGAAATAGATGCTTTGAATTCATAAGGAACAGACGATGATGAATAAGACAAAGAAGTTCAGTGGAATCAAAATAAATATATTATAGAATAAAGAACAAACTTTTCAGGAATCAAGACAAAAACACACCATGGAATCAAGAGAAATCTATGAAGTGAAATCGAGAGAATTGAATGCTATTAAATCAAGATAAATAGATGCAGCGGAATCAAGATTTATAGAAGATCTTGAATCAAGATAAATATATGCCGCGGATTTATGAGGAACAGATGTTCAGGAATCAAGATAATTTAATGCGGTAGATTCAAGACACAAAAAGAAAAAACTTTTCAGTGGTATCAAAAAAACAAACGCCATGGAATCAAGATAATTGGATTCTGTTGAGTCAAGAGAAATCAATACCATGGAATCAAGATAGATATTTGCTGTTGAATCAAGAGAAAAGATGCCACCGTGTAATGAAGAGAAATAAAGTGCTTTGGAATAGTCACTGTTGAATCAAAATAAACATGATCTGTGGTATGAAATAAAAACCCCGAATACTAAAGATCCGAAACCCGAAATCCAAAACATACATATAGGTAGCAGCTGATAAACTTTCACATGAGGAAGTATATCAATAATAAATTAGTGAGTATTTCATAATAAAAAGTGTATAGAAGAGTAAGCATAACCCGTCGCATGGCGCCATTGCAGCTCAACATACACGACGGATAGGCAAATGGGTGGATAAGAACTAATGACTTAACTGATATTTCATATTTCCAGGGAGGTAACTGATGAAAATATTTATAATTTTGACAATTCAAGGGAGAGAACTGATCACAAAGTAACACTATGATTAAAAAGAATAAAAGCAGCAACAATGAGGAAGCATTTCATAATGTATGGTAACACCAACTGTCCAGAAGAGTAAGCACACCCCGCCTGAGATACAAGCGATACAGAGGCCGTTGAATGAAGAGAAAAAGGTTCAGTGGAATCAATAAAAACAGACGCCACGGAATCAAGAATCCAAAAAACTAAGAGATGTCGCTGAGCCAAGAGAAACAGATAATGTGGAATCAAGAGATACAGGCGCAGTGATAAATAGATGATTCACATTTAAAGAGAAAGAGGTGCAGTGGAATAAAAAGAAATAGATGATGTGGAAACAAGAGAAAGAGATGAAAAATAGATGATGTTTAAACAAGAGAAAGAGATGATGTGGAAACAAGAGAAAGAGATGATGTGGATACAAGAAAAATAGATGATGTGGAAACAAGAGAAATAGATGATGTGGAAACAAGAGAAAGAGATGAAAAATAGATGATGTGGAAACAAGAGAAAGAGATGATGTGGAAACAAGAGAAATAGATGATCTTGAAACAAGAGAAATAGATGATGTGGAAACAAAAAAAATAGATGATGTAGAAACAAGAGATATTAAGTGATGTGGAAACAAGAGAAAGAGATGATGTGGAAACAAGAGAAATAGATGATGTGGAAACAAGAGAAAGAGATGAAAAATAGATGATGTGGAAACAAGAGAAAGAGATGATGTGGATACAAGAAAAATATATGATGTCGAAAGAAGAGAAATAGATGATGTGGAAACAAGAGAAAAAGGTGATATGGAAACCAGAGAGAAACAGATGATGTGGAATCAAGAGAAATAGATGATGTGGAAACAAGAGAAATAGATGATGTGGAAACAAGAGAAACAGATGATGTGGAAACAAGAGAAATAGATGATGTGGAAACAAGAGAAATAGATGATGTGGAAACAAGAGAAAAGGGTGATATGGAAACCAGAGAGAAACAGATGATGTGGAAACAAGACAAATATATGATGTAGAGACAAGAGAAATAGATGATGAGGAAACAAGAGAAATAGATGATGTGGAAACAAGAGAAACAGATGATGTGGAAACAAGAGAAATAGATGATGTGGAAACAAGAGAAAAAGGTGATATGGAAACCAGAGAGAAACAGATGATGTGGAATCAAAAGAAACAGATGATGTGGAAACAAGAGAAATAGATGATGTGGAATCAAAAGAAACAGATGATGTGGAAACAAGAGAAATAGATGATGTGGAAACAAGAGAAATAGATGATGTGGAAACAAGAGAAATAGATGATGTAGAAACAAGAGAAATAGATGATGTGGAAACAAGAGAAATAGATGATGTGGAAGCAAGAGAAACAGATGGTGTGGAAACAAGAGAAATAGATGATGTGGAAGCAAGAGAAATAGATGATGTGGAAACAAGAGAAACAGATGACATGGAAACAAGAGAAATAGATGATGTGGAAACAAGAGAAATAGATGATGTGGAAACAAGAGAAAGAGACGATATGGAAACAATGGAGACAGATGATATGGAAACCAGACAGAAATAGATGACGTGGAAACAAGAGAAAAAGGTGATATGGAAACCAGAGAGAAAAGATGATGTGGAATCAAAAGAAACAGATGATGTGGAAACAAGAGAAATAGATGATGTGGAAACAAGAGAAATAGATGATGTGGAAACATGAGAAATAGATGATGTAGAAACAAGAGAAATAGATGATGTGGAAACAAGAGAAATAGATGATGAGGAAACAAGAGAAACGGATGGTGTGGAAACAAGAGAAATAGATGATGTGGAAGCAAGATAAATAGATGATGTGGAAACAAGAGAAACAGATGACGTGGAAACAAGAGAAACGGATGATGTGGAAACAAGAGAAACAGATGGTGTGGAAACAAGAGAAACAGATGATGTGGAAACAAGAGAAATAGATGATGTGGAAGCAAGAGAAATAGATGATGTGGAAACAAGAGAAATAGATGATGTAGAAACAAGAGAAATAGATGATGTGGAAACAAGAGAAATAGATGATGTGGAAACAAGAGAAACGGATGGTGTGGAAACAAGAGAAGTAGATGATGTGGAAGCAAGAGAAATAGATGATGTGGAAACAAAAGAAACAGATGATGTGGAATCAAGAGAAATAGATGATGTGGAATCAAGAGAAATAGATGATGTGGAAACAAGAGACACAGATGATGTGGAAACAAGAGAAATAGATGATGTGGAAACGAGAAATAGATGATGTGGAAACAAGAGAAATAGATGATGTGGAAATAAAAGAAGGAGATGATGTGGAAATAAGATAAACAGATGATGTGGAAACAAGAGAAATAGATGATGTGGAATCAAGAGAAAGAGATGATATGGAAACCAGAGAGAAACAGATGATGTGGAAACAAGAGAAACAGATGGTGTGGAAACAAGAGAAATAGATGATGTGGAAACAAAAGAAATAGATGATGTAGAAACAAGAGAAATAGATGATGTGGAAACAAGAGAAATAGATGACGTGGAAACAAGAGAAACAGACGATATGGAAACAAGAGAAAAAGGTGATGTGGAAACAAGTGAAAAAGGTGATATGGAAATCAGAGAGAAACAGATGATGTGGAATCAAGATAAATAGATGATGTGGAAACAAGAGAAATAGATGATGTAGAAACAAGAGAAATAGATGATGTGGAAACAAGAGAAATAGATGACGTGGAAACAAGAGAAACAGATGATGTGGAAACAAGAGAAATAGATGATGTGGAAACAAGAGAAATAGATGATGTGGAAACAAGAGAAATAGATGATGTGGAAACAAGATAAATAGATGATGTGGAAACAAGAGAAATAGATGATGTGGAAACAAGAGAAATAGAAGAAACAAGAGAAATAGATGATGTGGAAACAAAAGAAATAGATGATGTAGAAACAAGAGAAATAGATGATGTGGAAACAAGAGAAATAGATGGTGTGGAAACAAGAGAAATAGATGATGTGGAAACAAGAGAAATAGATGATGTGGAAACAAGAGATATTAAGTGATGTGGAAACAAGAGAAAGAGATGATGTAGAAACAAGAGAAATAGATGATGTGGAAGCAAGAGAAATAGATGATGTGGAAACAAGAGAAATAGATGATGTGGAAACAAGAGAAATAGATGATGTGGAAGCAAGAGAAATAGATGATGTAGAAACAAGGGAAACGGATGATGTGGAGTCAAAAAGAAACAGGTGGTGTGGAATATATTTGATTTTTTTCTGTGTTATATCTATGGTGCACTACATATACCGTCACCTATTTCGGCGCAAACATTGGCTTTCGGTTGTGTGATTTGTAGCATTCGGAGGCTGTCTATAGTCCCATTTAAGCTGAGCATGTCCACGGTGAAGTTGATCTCCCACGGTGGATCGAATGAGGTGGTTAGAAAATACCAACACTTTTCAGACCTGTTGAGCGGCGTGTTGCCTTGTCGTGTCGATGGTTTCTCCGACTCTGGTGAAACCATTTGTGACATTTATACAATTCTATAATGTAATTCATTCTTATATCTCCAGCATCCTCGTTAACGTAAAGTTGCTAATTTGAAGGTCCGAGAATCGTACCTTTAGTACTGATACGAAATGAAGGAGCTGAAAAACATTTTCAAATGAGATCATAATCGGAAGCTCCGCGACCTTCTTCAATTGAAATATACATGTAGTAAATAGATTTATGAACGGTTAGAAGTAAAGTTGTTGACTTGTTCACTTTTGGCAGTAATTTGGTTGTGTTGTGAGTTTTTGAGACAATTTGAGTGAAGACTTGGAATTGATACAATGTTTCACTATTTCATTAATGTTTTCAGATAGGGTCAGAACCATGCAGACCAGAATCACGAGGACCACAGTTCATACATAATCTCGTTGATATGTTTCTTGTGTATCCGTACTTTTATCCCACCTGTGCTTGTTCTGTATTTTTTGCTACTGTTTCTATATTACGTTACGGTATACGGAAAGCCTATGTGCTTGTTCTTTTTGCTACTGTTTCTATATTTGGTTTCGGTACGTGGAAAACCTTTGTAGTTGTTCATAATTGCTAGTTTCGATATTACGTTACGGTATATTATGGAAAGCCTGTGCTTGTTCATTTTTGCTACTGTTTGTTATTACGTTATATGGAAAGCGACATTTCTCGTTTCCTTGGAAACAATTGAACGATTAACAACTCGTTTAACAGTTTCTACGGGGTTGATTATCTCATCAAACAAGAAAATGTGTCGAAATTTCGAATTATAAATGAACTTGCTAAGTGTTCATATAGCTTAAGCTGACAGATCGTTTATCAAACCAATTGTAGAAATGAATTCCAGATGGGATATGAGGTTTAATCCCCTTTCCAAAGTCGTCGATTAACCAATTAGTAACATAATTTCCCTTTAGAGCATGTCCGCGAGGGTAGAATAGTCTTGATCAACCGCACATTTACCCCCTCTACTTTTATTATAGTCGGGCATATCTAGTATTAATGATTCCACTAATGAAGTTTTGATAAGAATTAAGTCATTAAAATTGTTTAGATAAAGATTAGGATGTAACTATGCATAAAAACAACAACTATGATCGTCAATATAAATATTGAAATTACACCTTCTGTGTTTCATTTTATTTTACTCTGTCACCTGAAGAGCTCTCCTTCAAGACAATATATAAGAAGTCAAAGCTTTTCGAAAAAAGGTAAACACACTTTCCTTTTTACCTAGGCTTGTCATACAGAGCAGAAGAATAGGGCATAAATCACAATTTTTGTTTATGAGCATGTCGCGTTTTGAGCAAAGAAATAACACGTAACTCCCCGTTTAATTGCCTATGAGTACATGAGGGAAGCGGGTCAATCGGTAATACTTAAAGCTTCTATCCTCACCATTCAGGTTTTTCAATTCTGTACTTCCTGTACATCGATTGAACATACACAATAACATATCGAACTTTAGTTTGTGGTCCGGGGAAAGGGGCCTGCACAATCTAAGCACAAGACACTGAGTAAACAGCCTACTTTCTCGAAGTAACCTGTACTTAATGATGAAACTTTATATTTTAACGTTATATAGCCCTTTTACTTATCTATATTGTCGACATATTAAAATGACAATGTCAATGTACATTTTTTACCTAGTGAATGATAAAAACACAATGAAGTTTTCATGTAAACTGGGCAATATCATTATATTCCCACGTTGTCTTATATGTATTTGTCGTAGATAGTTTTCTTGAGCGAACGTTTTGCTATAAGATCAAATAAATAACTTATTACACTCATGTCATAATGAAAGGTCCAGCAAGAACAACAAAAAGATTTTTTCTACGTATTCCCAAATTTTTTTTACCTTTCTATAATACCTGAAAAATATTTATTTAGTCTAAAAGAGCCTTTTCGGGAAAGAATGACGAAGTCATAATAATGAGGTATTTAGTGACGATGTCAAACAAAAATTAGTATGATATATATTATTATTAAGTGCTCTCTGTTATGTTCTTCAATTGCAAAGCGCAATATAACATCAATAAGTTTCTAAATAGATCTACTACAACAACCAGTACACCCGGGTTATTCGAATGCGTTTTTAGATTTCCAACTGTTTTTGTTTATAAGTTTATAAAAAAAAACGTTGGTCATACATAATTTGTTGAAATAGCTTATTTTATAACAAAGAAATAACTAACTGCAATAGGTGTATTCAAAAATTTACAGCTAAATTCTATTGTTTATTTGGTATATTTATTATGCTAAATGTTACAAAAGGGGTATATAGTCAATAACTGTGAAGAGCATATAGGTCAGTATAGATTAATTTCGACCAATGCCTGAGGGCAACCTACCGATCTTATCCTTTATCCGATTATATTAACCCTCTTCTGTCCATTGGTATCATCTCAATCCAAATATGTTATAATCTTCACAAAGGACTTCTTGTTTCAGTTGTAAATTAAAGAGAATCGTTAGTTATATCTTTATATCTAGTTTGCTTTTATTTTATTTTTTTTCGTTTTAAACGTGCCCAGACGTTCAGATATCGTCTCTCCGTTGTCGGAAGACATCATAGATCCTTTAATCTTCTTTCAAACAATGAGCTCTTTATTATTAAAGGCAGAAAAAGAGATAAGCTCTTTAATAATAGAGATAAGAAAATGTTATCAGACGAAGACAAAATGATGATGGTTAACTGATGATATTTATCAATTATAGACGGTTTTATTGAACCTTATAAAACACCTGATATCACTATCAGCGACATATTGTAAATATGCTTGGTACCATATAATTATGGAAAACAAGCTTGCTAATTTTAAAGTAGAGACCTATAGGTTCTGCACTGGTAGTTATTATTTATACAGCAAGTGTCCTTGTGGGGACATTTAGCTAGACCCGAGCAGCACTGAGCATAAAAGTCCAGGAAAGATTCGACATTTAGGACATAGGAACGTATCCAATCCGGTATCCGATCGTTACGAAAATAGTAACGTATCACAATCGATACCGATACCCAGGCCAGCGATCGCCGGCATTCTATGGAATACGCAGACATTTTTTGCTGATGTTAAAACACCTATGTTCCATTGGTACATTATAATAATGTACCTTGCCGCTACAATTTTTTTGATATTATTCCAATATTGTCATTCTATTTTTGTGATTTTTTTAAAATGGTTGGGAAATTTCGAAATGCCACTTGTACTTAATCTGAGCCCCTTAATCAGATAAATGATTAGGCCTACTTGATTTTCGATAGTAAAAGTGGTGGTTGCTTAAATTTCTATTGGCTATAAAACTGTCACGATTGCCCTTTCAATAAAGTCATTAGCCATAATATTAATATTATACTTATTTTAAATTTAATGGATATTCGACATTTTGATAATGTCCATATGTAAGATTTGATCAAATTAAGATAGAGACTGGTGAAAGCCTTTGCGACATATAACATTTTGAGAATTATATAAAGCACAACTATGACTTGTTGATAATTTTGTCATAAATTGGTTTTTTTGTTCTTTTCTCTATTAATCTTAATCTTAATCCTTTAGAAGCATATTGAAAAACACAAATACAAATAAATATACAATAATAAAAGATAATTATAACTTATAAAGTAAACTTTTCAAAATAGTTTTAACCTTGTTTAAAATCAACTTAAATAAATAAACATTACCTAAATCAAATGTCACTGTCAAAGAATTGAGAGCAGAAAGTTATGTGGATCGAAAACCACATCAAAACTTTGGTTTGTGGTACGATTGGCGGAAGTGAACGCCATCTGCAGAACGATGTCCCGATGCAACAGGTGTGTAAAATGACATTTCACGATAATTGGCTACCCCATTCTTAAAATTAGTTTTACAAGACCATTATATAGGCATAAACTGTCAATTTCATAATTAGACACCCCGCTAAACCAAATTCAATACTTCTGTTTATGTCTCCTTAACATATACGACTAACTACATTTTGTTTGGCAAAGAAATGTTAATCAAGGGCCCATCAAACTGTTAGACACCGAAGCAAACTTTCACCGAAATCGATCAGTATTACATTGTAAAATATCACCGTGGACGAGATTAACCCCTTAATATCCAATTCCAATATTTCAATCCGACTTAACCCCTTACCATTTCAAAACCAATCAAATTCAACTCCGAATGCTTTACAGTTTCAATCCAACTTCATACAATACCAATCCTAACCGATACAAACGCCAACAAATCGGACGGTAATTTTGCACGACTGTCTAACGACCTGTCAAATATGATTATCAAGTTTGAACAAACTTTAACCGTAATATATAAATTACTGCAAACTTGAAACAGCACCAGAAGAGAGACAGAGAACCACATTAACACATCGAATCATATAAAAAAAAGTGGTAAGTCTTTAAGTCGATTTCGCATTATAAACTGATTATAGAGAATTACGAGGATAAAGTAATTTTTCAAAGTAGGTAGATATAAAGCGTATGCTAAAATGTAAAAGTACACCTTGACGCATTCTTGTTGTTTCAGTTCGTTATCTAACATTTTAGTAAGGTAACATTGTCTTTGTACTTTTCTTATATGTGCTTAAGACACCGTCGCAGTTAAAACCCTTTTAGTTACGTGATGTTACATTTCCGGATCATTTTTAACTAATTATGGTCTTAAACATAAGGGTTGACTTTTCAGAGATCGTAAAAGTGTATGAATGTGTCGTTAAGACGCAAATAAACGCTCTATGGGCACCTCAAACCATAACAATTCACACTCTTTACGGGAGCCATATCACGCTACTTAGGACTGAACGGACATAATTAGAAATATATATGCCCCCGGTAACGATTAACGCCTTTTCCCAGGGGACCCGGGTACCCATTGAAGAACAGTATAAGAAAGTAAACTGTAAAGGGTTAACAGGCGTTGTTTATAACAACCTTAAAGTGTAAAATACAAAGAGACAAGTCTATGATAATTATCACATCCTATCTGTACGATCAACCTTTAATACAACATTTTATGACCGACGGTTGACCACAGGGTGATATATTTAGACCCGTTCTCTTCACCTCAGTTATTAATGATACAGGACATCTGACGGACGTGGTGCGGAAGACCGGTGTAAAGCTTATTTCTTTAAATACTGAAATTATATAGCCATAATAATGAAGAACGGTAAGACTATTTGGATATATTTCAAATCTGCTTTTGAGGTGCATTTATACAATTACTGCTCTGTGTACAATAGATGCCTAGCATGAAATGACTGGACCTTACGCGAGCTCTTGATAACTGGAGAAGAAGTCGATGTTCAAAGATTTGTGAAACTGATCATATGAAGATTTTGAAATAATTAAGAGTTTTATTTATTACATGTATGAAGATTAGTTAAGTCACTTATATTAATAGTGTCTTGATTTTACGAGGAATGCTTTATTGTTTTTATAAACATAATTATCCGTCGTCAGACGAGAAAACGACTAAAGTAAAATAATAATGATTTGATTAAAAAATGTTTTAAGTGTCATAGTATAAACATTTACTCAAAGTTTGTAATAGATAATAGAATAAAACTGCGTTACAACAACACAACAAAACTTAACTCAATCCAATTTCTTATGTGTTTTGTTATGATATTTGTTTTGAAGTCGAAAATGAAAATAATTGTCATAATTTGATTGCTAAGTAAAGTTAACATTTTGGGGTTTAAAATTAAAAATCTGAAAAAGGGATGCTTCATTCCATAGATTACAGCCATATCGAATAAGGCTCTTAAACAGCTCAGATTGAATTTAGCGAATGTTTTCAGTTTTCATAAAGGTTTGTTAGCCAAAGTGAAAAAGTCTACTTTAAATTTTCTTTTTCTTGATATACGACTAACAGGGAATTTGGGTTGATTTAGCCGTGTGCCTAAATATTGGTCATGTCAACGTACGTTCAAACTTACATCAAACATACGCTAATGTCTTCCTTGAGGCTTGATGTGACAATCACATTTGTTACAAGCAGAACTACAAGACTCAAGTCACACTTTGACATCAATAACTTACAATTACACAGACGTTTGTCGTGTGGATAGGGTCCCACTTGACTTGACAGATGATGCTTAGTGGTTGGTTTTAGAACAGGAATACCTAGTTATAAGG
>NW_008708986.1:6054000-6171512 GCF_000327385.1 Lottia gigantea
CATGTTGAAGTGGATTAAGAAAAGAACTCGACGTACGTCAGCACCTTCTGGTGGAGATCCATCCTGCTTATCTGTTGTAAAAGACAACGACTCTATATTTAGCGAAGATCAAGGCTTTAAAGATGAACAACCTTTAAATAATCAAGTTTGTCCTCTATGTCGAGCTATCAAATCAACCGACCATAGTGCAGATGGTTGTCTTTGTGGCCAAGTTAATCTTGATAGCAGTGACATCATAGACTATGATACCATCAAACGCCAAACCAGACGGGTCAACTCAGTGCACATCAAAAATAAGCTGAAGGAAACTTTGATGCCGACGTCGTATTTGATATGTAAAACGTCTCCGCTGTGCCGCAGTAGATCGGATGTTACTGGATTAAAGTACACGCCTATCAAATCAGAAGTTCCGAAACGTTTATCGCCACGATCACGAATTCCCATCCTGAATCCGGAAGAGTTTGCTGAACTATCCTCAGAAGATGAAAGTAGTGGATATGGTGATTCTGAATGTTCCGGAGCAAGTCAATCAGGATACAGTTCTGATGACAGTTTAAGAAATTTGCTCCAAAATATGGTGATCAATCCCAAAAGCATGGAACCAGCATCACCTATATCACCTTGTGCTTCTCCTGTACCTAAAATGGGATGCCGTGCCATGATTCAAAGAAGTTCTAGTTCCAACGAACGGAAAAATTTCCATCGTAAAATTGCTATTCGTTCCCATTCGTTAAATAGAGCAGCCAGACCGTCATGTGGTGTCAAAAGATCGAAGTCAAGAGCTGCATCTTTTAGAACGGAACGACGTCCAGAACTGAGTCTCCTTGCTCAGCAAAATACAATAGATAACAAGGACTTGGGATCTGGGTATCTAGATATCCATATTGATCAACTGGCACAAATTAGGACGGAATTACAGAATTTATACTCTTTGGATAAAAATATGTAATCATTCAATCTGGACTATGAATTATAGCATATGAGGGGAAAATTTACTGCGCCTTATGAAATAAAACATACATTTTTATGTCATCAAATCTGATCAGCCGATTGTTGTCTGAATATGTAATTGTTATTGCACAGTGATTGTATATAGTGACCAGTTTAATTTTCTCAATGTTGTTGTATTGTATTATATTGTTATTATTTATTACAAATTAAATTTCATAATTGTTAAAATTAATTCTTGTATGACGTCCTAAAAGCAAAGAACCCCCCCCCCCCCCTCTCCCTCTATTTGGAAAGTGGTTTGTACTTCCTCTTAAATTTTTAACAAATTCAAGAATGTGATTTTTATACGCTCATACCACCAAATATGTGCCAGAATGAACCACATCAGTTCGATTGTTTTGAAGACAGATCTATCAGACGCTCCCGGATGCATCCACATAGGTGTAACATTTTGAATTCAGCTTGACATTTGTCTGCCCCCTTTTGTACCCAAGTCTCCGGAAGCTGTCGCCTTAACTGGCTTCATCATATTGTTCACTTTTCATAATGACAGTGTTTCTCTTTAGACACAAATTAGTCCCTCCTATACGGCAACGAATTTTTGCAGGTTTACATACTACAAGCTGCATCCATCGGAGTCTTATATCCTTCTTTTCTGCTCTCAATAGAGCTTATCTATACGATCAGTACCGTGCAGCGTACTTCGATAAATATTTCTCCTAAGACAGCAGCATTTCTCCCATTCCTTTTGTTTTGTTGATTCAACATGCAACACTGCCATAGGTTGACTTGGAAAGATTTCAGATATTAATAAAGTGAAAGCAAAATGACTTAAGATATTTTATTCAATAACACAACAAATATAGTACACATTGAAAAACAATTCATATACAGTTTGGGGAATCCAAATATATAGCTTTCTGTAATTTGCGAAAATATAGGTCTTTTATTCATTGGATTTTATATATTTAGTATTGTAATACATGTATATACAGTCATGTAATAAATAGATTCTAAATCTTCAATGTTGCTATTGTGATGATTAAGAGCAAAAAGGCAAGATTGCCTTGGACATTAAGGATCATGAATCATGTGACACTTTGCGGAATAACAAGTAAATAGGAAATGATTCCATATCAATTAAGGATATAATCTTGCTGTCCAGGACAGAGATGAAGATGCTTTGTACCCTGTTCAAAACTGATTCAAAATATCTATTTTCCATCTCTCTGCTGTAATTGTATTTTTCTAAGACGTGTACAAAGAACTGTCCATTTCTCTAACCACTCTTTATAGGTCTGTCCATTTTGTATAACCCATGGAGTTGTAAACTGTGCTGGTTGCTCTATCCTATAAAACATAGAAAAATATTCATTAGTGTTCATCAGAAAATGTAGATTTAGAAATATGATTCCGTTTCTAAAAGCAGATCTAGAAATATACTTTCTTTCTCAATGCAGATTCTTTTCTAAAAGCAGATCTAAAAATGGTTTGTTTCTAAAAGCTGTTCTAGAAATATAATTCCTTTCTAAATGAAAATCTAGAAACATTATTTCTTTTTTATTAAAGCAGATCTAAAAGTATGATCCCTTTCTAAAAGCCGGTCTAGAAATATAGTTCCTTTCTTAATTCAGATCTAGAAATATAACTCCTTTCTTAAAGCAGGTCTAGAAATATAGTTCCTTTCTAAAAACAGATCTAGAAATAAAATTCCTTTGTAAATTCAGATCGTAAAATATAATTTCTGTTTAAATGTAGATCTAGAAATATAACTCCTTTCTAAATGCAGATCTAGAAATATAACTCCTTTTTAAATGTAGATCTAGAAATATAATTCCTTTCTAAATGCAGATCATAAAAATATGATTTCTGTCTAAATGCAGATCTAGAAATATAACTCCTTTCTAAATGCAGATCTAGAAATATAAATCCTTTTTAAATGTAGATCTAGATTCTAGTAGTATGATTCCAATCTAAAAGGATTATACTCACCAAGCCTGTATGTCTTCTTTAATTTGGCTACATTCAGCTAACCCAGCTTTTGAGGTGGAGATAGATTTCTGTAGAGCTGGTAAGAGTTTCTCTGACTGTTCTTTATCATGTTCACTAACTTGTTGACATAGGTCTGCAAATAAAACAATTTTAAATATTCACAAAAACTATTGAAAGCATGGCGGAATCCTTTGATTTTCACTTTCTTCCATCAAAATCTGTTCAGGGTTGTGCCTTTTGGACAATAAAGGGTGGATATTTGTGGTTCCAGTAGTACCCCCAAAACATGGTCAGATTATGATGCCACTGTTCGAATATTTTTGATATAATTACATCATAATCTCATCATAAGAATATTGCAAAAGTTATAAGTATCTCTATATATATATTAGGGCATGAAAATTTCCTTTGAATTGAAGCATTTTTAGAAATTAAGGCTTAAAAAAAAATGGCACAGTGTTTTGTATTGAATCAAAATAAGTGCAAAAACTCAAAAAAAAAAAAATTCTGAAATTACAGTGTCGACAGCAACTGCAATAAAATCAAGCTTGGTGCAAAAATTGAACTGTGCACTGAAAAATCATTCCCCCCTCTCCACCCAAATTCTATATTCTTTAGAATAAAGTATGAAAATAGTGCTGTAAGAAATTTGAACATGTGCTATTTATACCAGCCACAAGATCTTGTATCAATACTGAAATATAATTCAATAAGATAACATTTTATTATCTAAACCAATTGAAGAATTCTTCATTAACAGAAGTATTGAGGATACTAAAGATAGCTTGTACACATATGAATAAAAATGACCACCTTCCCAACAATATCATAGCCTGTAAACAAGATGTATAAAAACAGAGATTTAAGATATCTTTCATGTAAAGTTGGCAGACAAGTACATGACTTGTATAAGTTAAATCTGTATTACACCCTTTGTATCATGATATTCATACATGGATTTGAGATAAATACGAGCAGGAAAACTGAATATTCATTTTTTTTTTTTTAAATCTTAGCTTCAACAATAAAAATCGATGATCAATACTATTCATTTTCTTGACTAGATCAATTTCTGTGCCATGATCTTTGTTTGACCAGTATGTAATGTGTATTTCACAAGAGTAGGGCCTACCTGTGATATTTTCAATGGTATCAATTTTGTCTTTATGAGGTCCATAGACTCTTTGACTGGCAGAATCCTGACTTTCTACTAGATGATTATAATGGTTGATATCACTCTTTAATTTCTCACACCAAATCAATAAACATTCTGGAGCCTAAAACATAAACCATATAATTGTGAATATAGTGCGCACCATTTCTTACCCTCCAATATATCTGGAAAAATCTGTTGCCACTGTAATGATTCACACCTCATCCTGACGAGAAAAAACGCATGTTGCAACAATGCAAAATAATCTTAGCCAAATCGGTGTCAAAATATTTGATGAATATATCATGAAATATTGAATAGAATGGAGTTTATACTTTAATATACCTGATTGGTTAATGAAGACTTGCAATACCAGACTGTGAAATTTTACTATGTTAGTGGCAATATATCATTAAATGGAGAATTGAATGAATGAAATAGAATTTTACTTTTAATTATGCTCCTGGTTAGATAAATGAAGGCTGGCAATGCCATGCTGTGTGCATGAGGGAAATTTTGCCATGAGAGGGGAAATATAGCATGTCATTAAATGGTGAATTGAATAAATGTAATAGAGTTTTACAGCCAACTTTTATGCTCTTTATTAGATAAATCAGACAAGTAATGCCCTATGGTGTGCAATGAGGGATATGAGATTGCTCCAAGCATTATCCTACAAATTTTCACTGTCAAAGGGTTTTAGCTTGCAAAAGCTGAAGGATGGTTCAACAGATCAATTTTCAAGACATTGTTGTAACAAATGTTTCACTACAATGCTTACCTTATATGGTTTAAAGTGTAATAACTGTAATAATTCTTGTAATGAACGTCTAACTGACATACATTCAGGATGGTGGAAGTGATTTATTGAAAGATCTAATGCTGATACTCTAGTACCACTGAAAATAAATGAATAAAAATTAAAATTTATTGAACTGATTAAAATAAAAAGAAAATGGAGTTTTATTTCTGCAACTTTAGCAAGCCATTAGCCATTAAAGCAATTCCAAACAGTGTACAATGAGGGAAATTTGGCTAGAACAGCACTTTCTATATCCAACTGTCACGGGTTCTGTAACATGCACAAGCGTTGGTTTAATACTCAGGTAGAGACAAGCTAGAAAGTTTATCTATTATAACATTATATGTATTATACTTACTTATCAAGATGTAGAAACATTAAATAAGGTAGAGACAGGCTAGAAAGTTTATCTATTTATAATATTATATGTATTATACTTACTTATCAAGATGTAGAAACATTAAATAAGGTAGAGACAGGCTAGAAAGTTTATCTATTTATAACATTATATGTATTATACTTACTTATCAAGATGTAGAAACATTAAATAAGGTAGAGACAGGCTAGAAAGTTTATCTATTTATAACATTATATGTATTATACTTACTTATCAAGATGTAGGAACATTAAATAAGGTAGAGACAGGCTAGAAAGTTTATCTATTTATAACAGTATATGTATTATACTTACTTATCAAGATGTAGAAACATTAAATAAGGTAGAGACAAGCTAGAAAGTTTATCTATTTATAACATTATATGTATTATACTTACTTATCAAGATGTAGAAACATTAAATAAGGTAGAGACAGGCTAGAAAGTTCATCTATTTATAACATTATATGTATTATACTTACTTATCAAGATAGGTAGAGACAAGCTAGAAAGTTTATCTAGTTCTAACATTATATGTATTATACTTACTTATCAAGATGTAGAAACATTAAATAAGGTAGAGACAAGCTAGAAAGTTTATTTATTTATAACATTATATGTATTATACTTACTTATCAAGATGTAGGAACATTGAATAAGGTAGAGACAAGCTAGAAAGTTTATCTATTTATAACATTATATGTATTATACTTACTTATCAAGATGTAGAAACATTAAATAAGGTAGAGACAGGCTAGAAAGTTTATCTATTTATAACAGTATATGTATTATACTTACTTATCAAGATGTAGAAACATTAAATAAGGTAGAGACAAGCTAGAAAGTTTATTTATTTATAACATTATATGTATTATACTTACTTATCAAGATGTAGAAACATTAAATAAGGTAGAGACAGGCTAGAAAGTTTATCTATTTATAACAGTATATGTATTATACTTACTTATCAAGATGTAGAAACATTAAATAAGGTAGAGACAAGCTAGAAAGTTTATCTATTTCTTGTTGAACACGACTTTTTAAACTATTAGAAACAGCTACAGTAGTAGTATAATGTGATGATAAAGATTTCTCTATATAATTAGTGTTCTGAAACAGTAAGAACAAATGTTTTCATAATAACTACAGTATATAAACTTTCTGGAAAATTATATGAATTGGATTCTACTTTTCTGACGCTATTGAGCTAATGCAGTTTGTGAAATATTGTCATAAATGTGGTTGCTGTTGAATTTGCAAAGACTGCAAGAGGACCTCCTGTTTTTCTATAACAGTTTTCTGTTTGACTTTTAATCTGAAATAAGATATTTATAGCTAAAATTAATCTTTATCAGCAGAGAGTGTACTTATAGAGATCACTATACATAAATTAATTTTACTTCAAATTCACTCATACCTCAATTTTCTGTGTTTCTAATCTTGATTGAGCATTTAAATTCTGTTTTACTAATCCTCGTATCAAATTCTGTTTTTGTTCCTAGAAAGAAAAAATAACACATAAATTAAAACAAGCGGGATGCAAAGCAAAATACGCTAACTCATCCAAATGAATTGACAGTTAGACTGGGTAAAATAATGGAAATAATTTATCATTGTCGCTAAGATTTTCAGTCATCTACTACTAGTAAAAGTAAACTCTTCCGTAAAGTTTCCCTTCAGTACATAACTTACCCACAATAAACTATAATAACCGATCAAATCAAATTCATATCATCAAGACACAAAAATAAACCATGGAATCAAAAATTTGGACATGCTTTTTATTTAATATTTAGAAAATTACTGACAGACTGAGGCAACACAAGTTGTTCTCAACCTAAACTTATATCAGAATTGACAGAATGCTTTCTTTCGTGAAACAAATATCATATTCATTACCTCCAAGAAGTTGTAGAACAATCTCAAAAATGTATGTAGTATCCTAAAGGACATCTAAATAGTTATTATCAGTAAAATTTCACAAACAAGAAAATCTTTAAAATACTTACTGTTAATTCTTTAAATGTTTTGATTTTAAAGAACTTTGATTGCAACACCTCTCTTTCCTGTACACCTTTATTTATGGCCTCTCTAAGCTGTTCACATTCTGCTAGTAAGGAATGTAGACCAGCTCTATCTGCTGATAACTGAAGGTTAGTTTCAACTAATGTCCTACAAAAAGCAATACCTGATATTTTAATTTTAAGAAGATTTTGTCCATTTACTTTTTGTTCTCACTTTTCAAGATTATAACTGTAACATTTGCTCTGAGAGAAAATCTTTTAACATCCAAATTAAACTGACATCAACACTGTAAGTTTTGTTTTTACATCATGCAAATAGAAGCTCAATTCCAAGGGTTTATGACACATATCAGATGGTAAAAAGAAAACCCAAATATGATAAGGTAGTGGGTCAAAAAATAACAGCACGTGATCGGTAAAAAACCTATCAACGTACCATGAAATTGGTTAAAATTACCATCCCTAAGACAGCCCAAGTAAAATGTTTGTGAAGGCCACACAAGCAAAATATCTGTGACAATAAATAAACACTCTTTTTCTAAATACTAAATTTTCTGGAATCAGAAACCACAGGCATCAGACGTGAAAGGGGCAAGAGGACAGACGTCAGGTTTCCTCTTTTAAAATTCTACAGACTAGAAAACTTCCTTAGGTTCTCTTTAAGGTATTTTAGTCATTTCATTTTGACTTAAGAAGGTTTCTGTATATTAGGCTTCTGTTGACTCTTTATACCTACCTAGCTAGTTTTAATTCCCCTGGTCTCTGTTCAAATCTCTGTACCAATAATTTATCTATAGCTTTCTTTATTTCATCTAATCTTTGACCACCTCTCCACGCCTGGTTCTTATGTTTTTCAGCTTCCATAAATCTCTTCACATGTAATAACTGACTTTGCTGAAATCAAATGACAAAGATGTAGTCTTATTTTTTTTTTTAAACAATATTTATTCAAGAATTACAAATATTACATACATATATATGGTAGTTACTTCAAATTACCAAGAAAATCCATAAAGGCCATAAACTACAGATAATCAAAGATTTATTCCATAGCCACAGGTTGTATCATGGTCCAACTAGTACACAAGAACCTCAATTGTTATAGTGTTCCTTTCTTACCTCTAATAATTGTCTAACACTGTGTAGAGATGAAGAAGGTAAAGAAACATCAGTTAACTCCCCTTTACCATACTGAAATCTAGACATTGATATAAGTCAGAGCAAACATACATTTATACAAGTAGTAATGCCCACATTATCAGTCTGGCTGATCAAAAATGAAAGTGCGTATTGTAAAGAAATATCTTATTTGATTCTAATGGTCAAGTCAAGCCATGAAAAAGTGCACATAATTACAATATATATATTTTACGTCAACAAAATGACTGTCATTTTGTTGACATAAAATATATATATTGTAATGCATGAGTAAAGGAGCCTGGATTGAGCATGAACTTCACTTGTTAACATGATAATCTTATTCATCTGTATGTTACTTCAGGGTTTTTATTGTCTTTTATGTTTGTCATCTATGTGTACATCAATAGATGATTATCATCATGTATGGTTTACACATTTTAGAACAATTCAACAATGAACACAAAAACAAGAGCATACAACTTTATCTTGGTGTAGTGTAAGTTGTAATCAGCACAATAAAAAGTGTTTGTTTGATCTGTGTAAAGAAGTATTTATTCTACTTCAAAACTAAATAGTGCTACTGATGTCACCAGGCCAGTGTGGTTTCAAAATGAAGTTGAAGTAATTAAAATAAAAATGACTTATACCTCAGGTTCTCAGCATCTTTTCTAATATTAATCTTATTTGTTTTATCACGTACATTTAGTGATGAATCTTGTGTATTGACTATCAACCCATTAACTATCTGTATAGTTAGAAACTCTGATAATACCTTCTCTACTTCACTCCATAGGTGATCTTTCCTGCTCTGACTGCAATAAGAACATTTTTTAATTTCAGGTACTAAGCTCAGGGTTCATATTATTGGATTACATAATGAAATATGTCAAATTTTTCAAGGCATGTAATTTGCTAAAATGGATGAGATTGTCATACTAGGTCTCAATTTGGAAATCTATTTGATATAATGTTGACAAAAGACATGGGAATTGATATACTTTAGATTGTCCTAGACAGGACAAATTCAATTTAAAGTAAAATTTCAAATCACAATATTAGTTCAAATAATATAGATGTCTGTCTTCATGAACGTAATATGAGTCATTATATACCAAATAATGTATATAATACTAAAATATTGTACTAATGTTAACAAAATCAAATTCTGTCAAATTACTATCATATAGGCTTGTACAAATCGGTAGTCCTATTTCATTTTTTTCTATTATTTAATACTCCCTTTGTTCAACAATATACTTACAAGACTGTCTTGTCTGAAGAAAAATTTCCTTTAAATGTATCATGTAAAAACTCCTCAAACTTTTCACAACTTTCTCTGACATTTTTCTGAAATCAAAATAGAATAGAGTTTATGTTCTACACTTCTGTTTGGCACTGTGCTAATCAAGAGAGATAACTCTGAACAGAATTTATTTCACCATCTGAATGACAAACATTTTATTCACGTCAGTGCCTCCATTATTATCATTATTCCTAAATTAACTTTAGTAGGGCTGCAACGAGTCACCGATGAATCGTTGAACCGCGATTCTTTCCTTCTTATTGATGCATTGCGTTGGATAAAAATATAGTGACGTATTGGCACGATTATTTCTTAGCCCCCTATAATAACATATGACACAGAATCCTTGTGTGTATAAGAAATTGTGTCATGTTTTCATTTTCCAAGTATGATTTTCACATTAAAATTTGCAAAAATTCACTTCTGACTTTAAAAATTGAGATTTTTTGCACAATTCCTTACTTCTAAATCTTCTCAAGTGCTTAATACTGACCAAAATTGTAAGTAATTATACAAATTTATATTTTTTCTCTTTCCTTCTCACATAATGAATCATGATATCAAAATAATCGTATATCGTTGGATGAGTATCGTATAGTGTATCGAATCGCAACTTCAAGATTCATTAGCAATTATTATGATGATTTAAAAAAAGATTAAGAATAAAAGGAACAATAATATTAAAGGACCTAACCCCACAAACTGTTTCTAGACGTTTATCTGGTTGGTCACTCGATTTAGTTATAAATAATGGTTCACCACTTACATCAACTCTGCAATTAATATCACAATATTAACTATCTGATCAAAATACATATCTAGCGAATTATTCCATTTTCATTCATGATCTGATGAAATTCTTATTTAAATTGTGTTAAAAACAAAGAATCATATTTGGTAAAAGAAGTCACCCACAAAAAATAAATCAAAACATCATCTCCATCTGCATAATTAGATTACAATACGAAAGCCAACAAATGGATTATGAATATACAAATCCAGTTGAAGTCAACTCCAGTTGAAAGTATCTTATCTGCTATGATTTTGTGTAATAGCTCTAGTTTTAGAAGTATATACTTACTGTGTATTTGTGTAATAGCTCTAGTTTTAGAAGTATATACTTACAGTGTATTTGTGTAATAGCTCTAGTTTTAGAAGTATATACTTACTGTGTATTTGTGTAATAGCTCTAGTTTTAGAAGTATATACTCACTGTGTATTTGTGCAATAGCTCTAGTTTTAGAGCTCTAGTTTTAGAAGTATATATTTACTGTGTATTTGTGTAATAGCTCTAGTTTTAGAAGTATCTACGTTCTGTGTTTCTTGTGTAATAGCTCTAGCTTTAGAGGCATCTACTCACTGTGTATTTGTGTAATAGCTCTAGTTTTAGAGGCATCTACTCACTGTGTATTTGTGCAATAGCTCTAGCTTTAGAGGCATCTACTCACTGTGTATTTGTGCAATAGCTCTAGTTTTAGAGGCATCTACTCACTGTGTATTTGTGTAATAGCTCTAGTTTTAGAGGCATCTACTCACTGTGTATTTGTGTAATAGCTCTAGTTTTAGAGGCATCTACTCACTGTGTATTTGTGTAATAGCTCTAGCTTTAGAGGCATCTACTCACCGTGTATTTGTGTAATAGCTCTAGTTTTAGAAGTATATACATACTGTGTTTTTTGTGTAATAGCTCTAGCTTTAGAAGTATATACATACTGTGTTTTTTGTGTAATAGCTCTAGCTTTAGAAGTATATACTTACTGTGTATTTGTGTAATAGCTCTAGTTTTAGAAGTATATACATACTGTGTTTTTTGTGTAATAGCTCTAACTTTAGAATTATATACTCACTGTGTATTTGTGTAATAGCTCTAATTTTAGAAGTATATACTTACTGTGTATTTGTGTAATAGCTCTAGTTTTAGAAGTATATACTTACTTTGTATTTGTGTAATAGCTCTAGTTTTAGAAGTATATACTTACTGTGTATTTGTGTAATAGCTCTAGTTTTAGAAGTATATATTTACTGTGTATTTGTGTAATAGCTCTAGTTTTAGAAGTATATACTTACTGTGTATTTGTGTAATAGCTCTAGCTTTAGAGGCATCTACTTACTGTGTATTTGTGTAATAGCTCTAGTTTTAGAAGTATATACTTACTGTGTATTTGTGTAATAGCTCTAGTTTTAGAAGTATATACTTACTGTGTCTTTTGTGTAATAGCTTTAGTTTTAGCATGTAATTTTTCTGTAAAATGGTCGTAATTTAAGACAGTTTCTTGACATTGTTGTGAGTAAATCTCTAACAGACTAGATTTCTTCTCTAGATCTTCTATATTATCTACAGCTTTTCTATATTCACTCTCTATAAGTAGTAAATAAAATGAAAGTTTAAGATTTTTGTTTCCGTACCCTCTGCAGACAGCACATTTCTAACTCTGTGAGATCTCTAATTAAGTCAAAGGCCTTTAGCTTTTATCTTTCTCATCTGACCCTCTGGTCTTGGTTTTCATGTCAGCCTCTCTGATTGACATCACTGAGAGAGACATAAGTGAGGTTAAGAACATTTTGAAAGTACGATCTCTTCTCATGTCTATAAGCAACTATCTCTCCCAAAAGTGACATGTAGAGATTTTATAATTATATACAGGGGCCTTTTTCTTGAAAACTTTACTTTATTTTAGTGTACCAGTCATCTGATTGGTCAGTCAAGAAAATGGAAATTAAATCTAGTCTGATTATCTAATCAGATCACTGTATTTCAGAAAATCTGGATTTGATCTTAACTAAGTTTTGCGTGAATAAAGCCTCGAACAAAATAACAGATTTCACAAATATTGCCACAAACACATTCTTCGAAAAAGAAAAAAAGACATCATACCTGTTTTCAAGATATCTCTTTCAAGTCGTTTTAAATCATTTTCAAGATGGCTGACATCAGATATTGTATTTGTCAGTTGTCCTGACAGTTGAGTCCTTTCCTCAAATAATTTCTCCTTCTCTTCATTAAATTGTGAACCAGACTGAAACTGTACTGAATATTTATTGTGGGTCTGCTTGCCTTTTCTGACCAGTCATTAAGGAATAAATTCAATATCAAACATATCTAGAATAAATATTGGTGGATATTTACTTGAGCAATGCCCAAGATCATGTGATTTGGTGGATTCAAACAACTGTAAAGTTTCACTGCTTGACAAAAGATATTGATTCAAAATAATGAAAATAAGTATAGATTAATTGATAATACAACACAGCACATAACTCCCTAATGAAATGAAATCAATGGGGTTTTACATCCTACTTTTCTGCACCATGTGGGCTAATGAAGACAGCAACACCAAGCAGGACACTGGGCTGCGGTTTATAGTTCCATCTGAACGACTAGATGCTTTTTCCATGTCAGCCCTTGTACCTGCATCACTGACAGGGAGAAATGAGGTTGGACTCAATCCTGAAGACAAAAGAATTAATTTTATCAATCACTGCAGTATAAGCTTATTGAGATTAATAGAAAATACAGAGAATTGCCAACGACGTAATGTCTGTAATTATAATACCCTGTCTCTGATTACTGAAAATCTTTCAATAAACTTTAAAAAAAACTTGTAAATGAAATACTTGTTAATGCCAAGTCTACACGGAAAATTTTTAGTCATAAGATTTGTTGAGAGACATGGAACTGAACAAAAACAATCAATAGTTATAATGGTATAAAACCTAAACTATCAATTATATCTTCACAAGCAAGAGTCAAAAAGTTTTTTCTACATTGGCCCTCTTTATGCTGGGATAATAAACTAGTAGCCCTAATTTGCTATCTTAAGACAAGCTTAATTCATATACCGGTACTTTATAAAAAAAAAAATAAGCCAAATAACATTTGTAGTCAAAAAGGATACAGAGCTAGATTTCCTTTTACTTTCTTTACAGTTCTAAAAAATAAAATAAAAACACAATATAAGCAAGTCCTAAAAATGAAAACCCTGTGCTACTAATTCACAGATCTCAACAGAAAGAGTTCTAGTTCCAGTAAGTCCAAAATCACTATCATTTGACTTGAAAGGAAGCCATAAAATGGTTTGGTTTTTCTGGGTCCCTGCTCAGTTTTCGTGAAGATGTACATGTTATATTCACATATTGTTTGTTCAATGAAAACAATGCTGAAGGGTCTGGCAACAGGAACCACAGATATCAGACAGGAAATCAGAAATCAGATTGCATTTTATTTTCATACATTGAATGAACAATAAAAACCATGCCATATTTAAATTATTGCTCCATTAGTTGATTTTGTTTTTAGAAAATTTGTTGAGAGTGATGTCTGACAATCATATTTATTATGGTAACTTACTGAACAGAATATACATTATCAGTTACAAACTTCCAGATTTCTGCCATAGGACCTCGACATATACTAAAAAGACATATCAGCAGATTTAGAAAATGCATCATTTAGAGTTGATTCAACTATAGCCTATGCAGTTGGATTTTTACACAGTTCATACTGTACTTTGCTTTTGCAATAACAGCAGAAATCATTTGAAGAATCAAAATCTTTTTGATCCATCCATCGGATCCATAAGATGCACAATCTGTAACATATAAGTCATCTGTTTGGGGTTCCATTTGATTAACTAGACCTTCATTCCAAATTGAAATAAGATATCACCATTCTTTCATTGATATTATATCTATCTCTAGAAAAGTGCAAATAACTTAACTTACTCTTTAAAATCTTCATAGACAGGAAGTTTAGAATTGATGTATTGTCCTTGTGGATGGAACTGCATTTCTTTCATGGACCATGTATGTAACTTATGAGCTATATCATCAACCATATCTGATTTCTTAGCCATTTCTCAGAATTCAAATGTTGTTGCAATGAACGCTGAAAGTAACAAAACAATTAATCCCAATGACATTGATAGGATATTGTCTTCCTTTCTTAATAAATGTGCCTAATCTCTGACTACAATGTTTACTGAATTGAATTTTGGCAATTATTTTCCTATGAATGGAAATATCAATTACAATACTACTGAGAGTTAAATTTAATTATTGTCACTAGAAATATATAATTTTGATTATCAATTATCATAATCGATTACATGTCATAGGAACATTAAAGCAGTGTACCAGTGTTAACAAGCAGGCCTAGTTATCTCATAGTTTCCCTTCAGCACGTAATTTACCCACAATAAACTATAATAACCTCTAAAAGCAATAAAAATATTCATTATATTATAAGCCTACTTCTATTACTATTAGGCTAGTTCTGTGACACAAAACTAAATTTTGACATTTTATTAAATTAGTTAGTATTTACAGGGGTTATTAGTTGAAATATTTAGATATCAATTGATTATTCGATAATCAATCTGAACTTGTTGGTAATCAATCCAGACCTAGTCTACTGGGAGTAGGCCTATTAAGTCTTTGGCCACTTTGAGTTGATGAAAATATAAACTCATTTGAAGGGTAAATTTACAAAAAGTGGGTCATTTTCTTATGAATTTTCTGGGAAGAAAGTGTGTCTATTTCAAGTGAAGAATCATTGAAGCTATGATGGACACTAAGACATTCTTAGACAAATACCACACAGTTGAAAATTTTATTTGATTTCAATATGAGAAGAAAACTACAATTCAGAGCTAATGTAGTCAGAGTTGATCTATATTGATTCCAGTCCTACTGTCTGTCCAATCGCATACCACAGATATCTATTAATTAAAGTCTCTATCAAACAATCATGATATAGGCGTACACTTGTATGTAAATTTATACAAACCTTACACATCTACACAAAATATTTATTACTTATATTTCCAACACTCCGCGCAAATGTACCACGACAGTGAAAAACGTACTTCAATTACAGAAGAGCAAAGCTAAGGGACGTAATCTAATTGATTTTTCGGACCACAAATACCTTGTTCAATTACTTTCAGAGATGTATATTGTAAGGGCTTTCTATGGGCTACACGGCTCACTACAAAAAATAAAAAATCAAAATGTTGGTTGTACACGTCGTGGGACAAAGTAGACCTAATAAAATCCTTTGCAAAAATTTTATTACTAGTAGGCCCTATCGAAAACGTTTACTACTAATATATATTAAATCCTCGGCAGTTATCGAAACCATTGACATACTATCGACTAGACCGGTAATTCATTTGCCATTTGTTTCCATGTTAAATCACGAAATTCAACCTTCTATAACTTTTTCAGAAATCTCGTTGAAAACTTTCCAATATGTCACGTGAAAGCCTTGCCAATACTCAGTTTCTGGACGAAACTTAAATACATCATGACCATGAAAATCTTGAGCAAGCCAAACTGAAAGTAGACCACTACATTTTATCCACATCCGCTTGACTGTTACTGCACACAAACAATATTGACATAGTTGAATCGTCATTTTCGGCAGTTGATTTGTGTCTTGAGTGTACATGTCTTTAAATAGTTATCAGAAGTAAGGCTACTAGAACAACTATATAATATAGCATAACCCCTTCAAACATATCTCGAATTCGAAATTTAATTTCGATTTCGATTTCAATGTATTTCTTTTCAATGTTATGGCTGAATCTCAAGAAAAGACGAACCGTCATTTTTAAGTTTTAATTGCGAATAGTTCTGGATAACATGACAGTGAATTGTGAACAATATAATTGATTAGCTTTTTTAGTTAAAAAAAAAAATTCTCGTTTCCCGAAACTAAGTAGGATTGCTAAAACAAATGTTAACAGCGTTCCTTTAACATTGTCTGTTTACATTTTGATATTAATAACAAGGATATAACAATGAATAACAATGGTAAAATACAAAATATTAGATTTAAACCATAGTGGAAGCTTTTTGGAAATTCTTTTTTTACCAAGTCAAGCACTGTCTTTTCTTTTCATTTTAAGTATACCAAAGAGATATGTGAAATATAGAATGGCCTAACCCTAGCTAACCCTACTTGCCTTTACCCTCATTTTAACCCTTTTGTAGCCATAAGCCCCCCGTGTGAGCTTTTCCCTAACCAATTTGTGTCAAGCACTGTCTTTTCTATCATTTTAAGTATACCAAAGAGATATGTGAAATATAGAATGGCATAACCCTAGCTAACCCTAATTTGGCCAAAAAACCTCCAACTAAACGGCCCTTTTCAGGGCCATCCAAATTCTCTTAAAAGAATGAAAAAAGTCTGTTTCCATTAACAATCCACATTAAGTTGATAAACTTGAAATGAAATAATAAACAAATCAAAAAACCCTACTATGAGAAAATTGGCCAAAGCAACCACTGCACTGAATGAATGGATGAGTAAGCGAGCGAGTAGCCTTTACCCTCATCTTAACCCTTTTGTAACCATAAGCGAGAAAGGTAGATCTTGTCTATGGACCATTAAGGCCCCCCGTGTGATCTTTTCCCCAACCAATTTGTTTTGAGAAGATGCGCAACGAAGTGCTCTTTCATTTCATACGCGGAAATCATATCTTTGAACAAAATAGGACGCCTTCCTGAGCTAACACCAATTAGCCTGAGACTCAAAGTGCTGTAACTGGCAAGATAGGATAGGAAGCTGAAATTTGGAACACAACGACCTCAGATGGGTATGTACCTGCTGTGCAAATATCAACTTTACATCTCTGATAGTGTACGAGCGGTAGCCTGTCAAAGTTTTGGCCTTCACTCCAACCAGTGCAACTAGACTGTATAGGCAGCCTGCCGACCCCCACCCTGCACTAAAATGGCCATAACTCAGCCAATTTTCACCCGAGAGGTACAATTTTTGTTTGTAGTGAAAGCTTATCATTTCCTCCGTCTATTTCAGTAGAAAACAGAAATTTGAAATTTTTTCAAACTTTGGAGAAATTCGACTTTAAATTTGCACCCTTGATTTCAAGAGGAAAATCGCTTATATTTTGGTCTGGGGAAAAAAGTCTGAGACTAAAAGTGCTGTAACTGGCAGAGTTTTTGAGATAGGAACCTGAAATTTGGAACAAAACAACTTCAGACGGGTTTGTACCTTCAGTGTAAATTTCAACTTTACGCCATAAGATGTATTTCACTAATCAATTTCGCCTTCTTTAAGTCACGTGCAATGTAGCACAAGTAAACCTAGCCATTCTGTCTTCCAACTACTGTCCTGTTAATAACTTGAAGTCTTGTCATGGTTTTCTACATAAAGTCTTACTATTAACCTTGACTTGTTGTTGATCAACGTGGAACGGGTTATGTCCTAACTAACTGGCGTGGTGGCAGAGTTTTCTTTCGAACTTACATCTCCGAAAGAATCGCCGGAAACATCCTTCTACCAACGAGAACAACCCTGAACACGCTGCGCATATATTGCGATCAACAAGACTGCCAAGAAGGGCATTAAACTCAAGGTTTGGTCTTTAACTTATAGTATATTTCACAGTCAGCCACGGCTAATTCTCACAGGGCTCCGAAGCAGTGGTGTTTATCAAAAAACGAAACAGTCAACTCCTTCGAAAACTGGAGGCAAAATTTGCTGTATTCGCTATCGCTAGACACCAACTTCGCCCCTTTTCTAGTAGCCGGAAGGACATGGGGTAAGAGGTCAAGAAATTCACCCCGCAGAGGTTTCACCGACGATGGTAACAGCATCCCCAAAGCATCAAGAAGAACAGCAGACCAAAAAGTGACCATGTTAGAATTGATGTTGGGACAGATCGCAAATTACTGCCCGATAATATCCCGCAATTCTATTGTGAAAAATTCTACTTCTTTTGAATACATATGGCAGTTAATTCGTTACATTATGGCTTCCAATCTACTGGAGCTCACTTTATTGACTTTAACGATATCCATTTAGAATCTGATGAAAAGGCAGAAGATCTTTACCAACGCCTATCAGCTTTTGTTGAAGATAACTTACTACGACAAGGTGGAAATATCACACATCATGGTGTCGACGTTACCGAAGATGAAGAAGCCTCGCCAACATTGGAAAATCTGGTGGTACTAAGTTGGTTGAGACTCATCCACCACGACCTGCCCAAACTTGTGAAACAACGTTATGGCACGGAATTGAGAACACGCACTCTTGCTTCCATAAAACCTGAAATCTCCCAAGCTTTGGAATCTCTGCTTCTCGAGATCCACACCAGAACTATGCGAACAAGCACAGGTGACCAGTTTTTATTTTCTAGAGGCAATCCGAAGGCTAGCAATGGGCGAACCACAACCAAACCTAACCGAGCAACTAAGGTTTGTCCTAAATGTCAGCAAGCTAAGCGACCATACTTTAATCACTTTTTAAGTGAGTGTCGATTCTTACCCGACCAAGATCGTAAATTCTTGGCAAAAGCTAGACAGATCACGAAGGTCGTGGACGATACTTCTGAATTTCCTCAGGAAGAAAATACTGGCCCTTCACATTCGGAACCGGCAACAACATTACGTGTACAAGTAAGACAATCACCTTATCTCAACGCATTCTATGCCCACCATGTAGCACACATCACCATAGATAGTGGTGCTACAGGAAACTTGATTAGCCATTCTACCGTTAAAAAATTCGGCATCGTAATGTCCAAAAGTTCCCAGTCAGCACGGCAGGCAGATGGCCAATCACCACTCAAAGTCATTGGCGAAGTTATATTATATTCACTAGAGATGATAGATCTTTTACATTTGAAGGAATGGTTGTATAGTCACTTGACGTTGAAATATTAGCTGGGACACCATTTATGGAGATTAATGATGTGAGTGTTAGACCTGCGAAACATCAAGTAATCGTAGGTGATGATTTCATTTACAGTTACGGTTCCCCCGAAAAGAATTTGAGTCAACATACGATTCGCAGAGCGCACGTACTGCGCGCTCCACCTCACACTACCACTATTTGGCCAGGGGAATTCATTGAAGTTGAAATCACCCCACGGTATTATAGACGAACCGGAAATTGCCTTAGAACCACGTGTTATATCTAGTAATTATTCTGACATTTGGCCACAGCCCGATCTATTGCAAGTTGTTTCCGGAAAAATCAGGATTCCCAATATGTCTTCCTCTCCTAAGATCCTAAAGAAAAATGAACATTTTTGTCAGGTCCAAAGAGTGATGATCCCAAATGAGTTCACAGGTCCTTCCTTGAATGTTCAGACTTTGAATTATAGAGCAACCGAAATCCCGGAAACCCCCTTTTCCGATCAGGTTCAGGTTGACCCGGATCAACTCTTATCAGCTTCCTCTAGGGAAAAATTTCGTGAGTTACTAAAACAGTATGACACTGTCTTTAGTCCCGAATTTCCTGGCTACAATGGACAATCGGGTCCATTTAAAGCAGTCGTCAACATGGGTCCCGTCCAACCTCCACAACACAAGGGTAGAGTACCCCAGTATTCGCGCGATAGGCTTGTTGAACTGCAATCAAAATTTAACGAACTTGAGCGAATGGGTGTGTTTGTCAGAATTAGAATTGGTATAACTGTCGAATACGTGAATCCGTCCTTCTTAGTTAAGAAATCGAACGGATCGTTTCGTCTCGTTACTGCTTTTGCCGATGTTGGGCGTTATAGTAAGCCCCCACTGTCGCTTATGCCGGATGTTGACACCATTTTGCGCTTGATTGCCCAATGGAATTACATCATTTCCACAGATCCCACGAACGCGTTTTACCAACTACCCCTTTCGAAAGTGTCCAAGAAGTACTGCGGTGTCGCTTCACCATTTCGTGGCGTTTTTGTGTATGCACGGTCTGCGATGGGCATGCCAGGCTCAGAAACTGCGTTAGAGGAAATGATGTGTAGAGTATTGGGTCAACTAACCGAAGAAGGTCGCGTCGCGAAACTTGCCGACGATCTTTACTGCGGCGGCGACACAATTGAAGAGTTTTACGATAACTGGTCAAGGGTACTAGCAGCTTTGCACAAAAAACGATCTTAATTTGTCAGCAAAAAAAACCACTGTTTGTCCAAAATCAGTTTCATTACTAGGATGGATCTGGGATCAAAGTAGTATTCGCGCGAGCACTCACAGAGTATCGACACTTGCGACATGTTCTCTTCCCGAAACCGTACGGGGTATACGCTCCTTTGTCGGTGCCTATAAGGTCCTGGCCCGCGTTATATCAGGGTGTGCTGAATTGATTGGACCCCTTGATGAACTGTCCGCTGGTAGACAATCGAATGAAAAACTTGTTTGGTCTGATCACCTCAAGTCGGTTTTTGAACGCGCTCAATCCGCAAAACAATTGTTCTACCGCGTCCGGATGACGTTTTGTGGATCATAACAGATGGTGCTGTTAAGGATTATGGTATAGGCGCTACCCTCTATGTGACAAGGAGTGGAAAGCAAAGGGTCGCCGGGTTTTTTAGCGCTAAACTATGGATCCCATGTGAAATTGAGGCAATATCGATCGCCGTAGCCACTAAACACTTTAGCCCATTCATTATCCAATCAAAACATCAGGCGTGTATTCTAACTGATAGCAAACCTTGCGTTCAGGCGTATGAAAAATTGTGTCGCGGCGAATTTTCCATAAGTCCACGCTTATCCACGTTTTTATCTATAATTATTCGTTACCAGGCTTCAGTGCGGCATTTGGCTGGCTCCGCAAATGTGCCTTCTGATTTTGCTAGCAGGAATGCTCTACCCTGTGTTACTCCTTCTTGTCAAATTTGCTCATTTGTAAATTTAACGGAGGATTCGGTTGTTCGCCATCTTTCAGTGTCTGACATTCTTAAAGGACAGGGTAAACTTCCCTTCTGTAACCGTTCTTTGTGGCTTGATATTCAGGGGGAGTGTGGAGATCTCCGTCGTGTGCATGCTCGTCTCATACAGGGCACTAGACCATCAAAAAAAATTAACCAACGTTAGAGATGTCAAACGATATTTAAATGTCACCACAATTGCTAAAGATGGACTTTTAGTTGTACTTCGCGTAGCACCACTTCAGGGTAGAAGAGATTGTATTGTTGTTCCCCGTACTGTATTGGACGGACTTGTGACTTAGTTACACATACAACTTGATCACCCTTCCTCGCATCAGTTAAAACAAGTAATGAGTTGCCAGTTTTTTGCTCTTGACATGGACAAAGCCATTTCGTCTGTCACTCAAAACTGTCATCAATGTGCTTCACTTAGTAGGATTCCTCGAAGCGTCAAGGAACAATCAACGAGTGATCCTCCTGATGCTATTGGAATCAACTATGCATGTGACGTGATCAAACGATCTGGTCAGTTTATCTTTTTGCTAAGAGAATGTGTGACTGCCTATACTGCTGCTTCATTGACGACGAGAAAGCCGAGACTTTGCGTGATGCACTGCTGCGGATGTGCATCGAGCTTAGGCCTTTAGATGGGCCCTATGCCGTTGTTAGAACTGATCCTGCCCCTGGATTCAAAGCGTTGGTGAATGATCAGCTTCTAAGGCAACAACGTGTTTCTATTGAAGTAGGTCGCGTTAAAAACCAAAACAAAAACCCCGTCGCAGAGAAGGCTGTGCAGGAATTAATTAACGAAATTCTTCGCCAGGAACCTATGTGTGGAAGGATTACGCCACTAATTTTGTCTCTAGCTACTGCCAGCCTTAACAATAGGATTCGCTCATCTGGATTGTCTGCTCGTAAAATGTGGACCCAACGTGATCAGTTTCAGGCCCATCCGATTCCTTTAAATCATTTGGATCTTATCCAGAGTAAGACGAATTTGCGCTTAAAGAATCATCAATTTAGTGAAAAATCAAAGGCACCTTATTCTAAGGTATTGCAAAAAATAGATGTGTGTGTTGGTGATTTAGTGTATTTAATTTCGGATGGTGATAAATCTAATGGTAGAAATCGTTATTTGGTTACAAGTGTGGAAGGACAATGGTGTTATGTGCGAAAATTCATAGGCAATCAGCTTCGTAAAACATCTTATCGTGTTAAGATGTCTGATTGTTTTAGAGTTGGATCATGTGATAAACCCGACGATTCGATTGTGTCCGAATCCGACAATGACTTGTCTGACGACGAATTAGACACCCCACCTTTATCCCAATGTGTCAGTCCACCTATACCACCAGATATACCCAGTGTGCTGTCGACTCCAGCTGATATCGTGGATCCACTTGCCGTTACCTTACCGGAACAAAATATGTCTTTAGAGGAACCAAGAAGATCCAATCGTGTCAAGAGGTTACCACAGAAATTTAATGACTTTGTTATGAATTGATTATTATGTACATTTATGTGTTTAATCTTTGTGTGTATTAGTATAGAGTCGATAGACAGAGGGTTACATAGTTTCAATTTCTTTTCCAAAAAAAGAAAAAAAAAGTCACGCCATAAGATGTATTTCACTAATCAAATTCGCCTTCTTTAAGTCACGTGCAATGTAGCACAAAGCAAGTAAACCTAGCCATTCTGTCTTCCGACTACTGTCCTGTTAATAACTTGAAGTCTTGTCATGGTTTTCTACATAAAGTCTTACTATTAACCTTGACTTGTTGTTGATCAACGTGGAACGGGTTATGTCCTAACTAACTGTCGTTACATCTCTGATAGTTTTCGAACGGCAGCCTGTTAAAGTTTTGGTACTCACCCCAACCATTGCAACAAGACTCTATAGGCGGACTGCCGACCCCAACCCCCTCACTAAACTGGCCATAACTCGGCCAATTTTGACCCGAGAGGTATAATTTTTCTTGCAAACAAAAGTTGAACATATCTTCTATCTATTTCAGTCGAAAACAGAAATTCGCATTTTTTAAAATCTTTCGGAAAAATCGACTTTGAAGTTCTCCCCGAATTTGGTTATATTTTGGTTCGGGAAAAAATCTGAAACTCAAAGTGCTATAACAGGCAGAGTTTTCACGGTAGGGACTTGAAATTTGAAACATAACAACTTCCGATAGGTGTGTACCTTCAGTGCATATTTCAACTTTCCAGCTCTGATAGCCTTCAAACAGGAGCTTGTCAAAGTTTTGGTCTTCACCCCATTGAAAATGCAGTGCAGAAAGACGCTTAGGTAGACTGCCGACCCCACCCCTGAACTAAAATGGCCATAACTCAGCCAATTTTGACCCGAGAGGTACAATTTTTGTTTGTAATGAAAGCTTATCATTTCCTCCGTCTATTTCTGTAGAAAACAGAAATTTGAAATTTTTTCAAACTTTGGAGAAATTCGACTTTAAAGTTGCACCCTCGATTTCAAGAGGAAAATCGCTTATATTTTGGTTTGGGGAAAAAAGTCTGAGATTAAAAGTGCTGTAACTGGCAGAGTTTTTTAAATAGGAACCTGAAATTTGGAACAAAACAACTTCAGATGGGTGTGTACCTTCTGTGTAAATTTCAACTTTACATCTCTGATAGTTTTCGAACGGCAGCCTGTTAAAGTTTTGGTACTCACCCCAACCATTGCAACAAGACTCTATAGGCGGACTGCCGACCCTAACCCCCTCACTAAACTGGTCATAACCCGGCCAATTTTGATCCGAGAGGTATAATTTTTCTTGCAAACGAAAGTTGAACATGTCTTCTTTCTATTTCAGTCGAAAACAGAAATTCGCATTTTTTAAAATCTTTCGGAAAAATCGACTTTGAAGTTCTACACGAATTTGCAAGAGGGAAATTTGCTTATATTTTGGTTCGGGAAAAAATCTGAAACTCAAAGTTCTGTAACAGGCAGAGTTTTCACGGTAGGGACTTTAAATTTGAAACATAATAACTTCCGATAGTTATGTACCTTCAGCGCAAATTTCAACTTTCCAGCTCTGATAGTCTTCAAAGGAGAGCTTGTCAAAGTTTTGGTCTTCACCCCATTGAAAATGCAGTGCAGAAAGACGCTTAGGCAGACTGCCGACCCCACCCCTGAACTAAAATGGCCATAACTCAGCCAATTTTGACCCGAGAGGTACAATTTTTGTTTGTAATGAAAGCTTATCATTTCCTCCGTCTATTTCAGTAGAAAACAGAAATTAGAAATGTTTTCAAACTTTGGAGAAAATCGACTTTAAAGTTGCACCCTCGATTTCAAGAGGAAAATCGCTTATATTTTGGTTTGGGGAAAAAAGTCTGAGACTAATTAGTATGCACGGAATGATGATGGCATTGGCTGGATCACATGAGGATAAATTGGAAGGTGTTGATGGAGGGTCTCAAACGGAATATTATACAGCGGTGACTAAGATTTTCATCCTTCTTTTGTGATAAACTTATGAAATTCTAATCTAATGATCTCTAGTATGAACATATTTTCCTTGAATATATTATTGACATTATGCAAAGTGTACTACCAGCTGTTCATGCATCGTCGTTTAAGCCAATAATATACATTGGTGTTAGATTTTGGATGATGCTGTTCATGTAAGATATTCATTCTGAATACTACAGTGTCTTCACACCATGACTAGCTACAAAATCACTTTTAAATGTTATCTTGTTATTGTGACAGTAGTGGCCTTTTCTTTCTACTGTGGATTTATATTATCAAAAGACAATAGATTTCAAATAGCAAAATATTTGCCTAAATTTACACAAATTAGAGGTATTTTGCAAAAACTGGATTCTTTGGAAAATTATATCAAGAAACAGAGATTTCAAGTTTCAGGTCAATTTAAAGATTTCAGTGCTAAATTATCTCAGTTTGTTTTAGACAGAAATACCAAACCAAAGGAACCAATGAAGACTCAAGAAGAACCATGGCGGAAATCAAACAAAACTGGTATGATCTTGTTTACAACTTGGATTGATGTTGCAGAAAAGGACATTGTTCACAGGAATGTATTCCGCACGTGGAGGAAGTGGCTACCCTTAATTAAACCATTGTTCTTTTATATCAATGCTTCTACAGGAAACCGCTTGAAGAAGGAGGGTTGGCTGGTGCGCCCAGTCCCCAAAACCGGTTGTGGAGACAGTAATATGCCTATAATGCGAGATATGTTCCTGGATGCTGTAACAAATTATAAAAGTGTTCTGTACGGATATGCCAATGGTGATATCACATTTGATAACGGGATTCAAAAAGCTATAGATCACTTAGTAGAGAGCACTGTGGTCCAAGAAAAACCTGTTTTGATTTTAGTTCGTCGAACGAATGTAGACTTTTCCAATAGCCCAGAATTAGATGAAAATTCAAATATAACTGAAATGTACAACAAAGGAAAAGCTGTAATGGATGGTTCTTCGGACGGTTTCTTTACCAACAAATTGTTTCCGTGGGAGTATGTACCTAATGCAGTGGTCGGAAGAATAGGGATAGGTATGTGGCTTGTGTCATACGCTCGAGCGATGAACGTAACTGTGATAGACATCACCAAAACGGTGAGAGCTATTCATATGACGACCAAGAGTGGAAATTTGGAATCTAATTTTAAAAAGAATGTTCGGTGTAATCATGTAATATATGGTCAACTCAATATAGTTCCTTCAAGTTGGGGATGTGGCCATATACTCTGTGCAGTAATGGAGGTTATTGTTGATGAACATGGAAAAACAGTAATGATACGTAAGAGTCCTAAAAATATGGAAAAGAAATGTTCAAATTGCTATATGGATTTGAAAAAGATTTTACCCTAAATCGCTTGGAATGACAGACAGAATACATTTTGGACAAAATATCGGCATCGAATAATAATGTTTGAAACTTTAATGTGATATTTAGAGGGGCAGTATGCACAATTTTCATTACCAAAAATTTTCATATACCTCAAAATATTCATAAAGTGCCATTTTCATCTACGTATCTACATTAACTACTTAAGGGTTTTGGAATAGGTTTTCATGAACTTGAGCAAAAAAAAATTCGACAAATGAAAGCATCATCAACATCAATTGTAACAAAGAATATCCTAAAATTCCTCATAATATATAGTTAGAAAAAAGAGGAAAATATACTTTTATATTGAAAACACTTATCACAAATTGATTTAATTGATTTATTATATTAAATTTATATGCAGGTGTAACATTTGCTTGTATATCCAAATAAGTTTTTTTTTTTTCAAACGTATTAAATGTAGTAGCTAAATCAAAAATCAAAAATATGATTTTGATACCTTTTAGCCCCAAATATATGTCAGAATGCACCAAATCAATTTTTTTTTAAATTTCCCTTGGGAGAACCCTCTAAGAGGCTCCTTACACCCTTGCACTTCCTCTGAAAGATTGCCGAATCTTGAATCACAACCGCGGCGGTTGCAAATGAAAGTTTGCCCTGCGTCGAAAACAGAAATTTGGAATTTTTTTTATAAGAAAATCGACTTTTAATTTCTCCATTATTTTCAAAATTGCTTATATTTTGGTTAGGGAGGTTGCAAGGTAAGAACTTGAAATTTGAAAGAGGACAACTTCAGATGGTAATGTACCTACAGTGCAAATTTCAACTTTACATCTCTGATAGTTTTCGAACGGCAGTCTGTCAAAGTTTTGGTCTTCACCTCAACTAGTGCAACTAGACTGTATAGAACCGTATAGGCTGTAAATTGATCGACCACCTACCCTATCAATAGCTATAACTCAGCCAATTTTGATCTCTACGAATATAATTTTTGTTGCAAATGAAAGTTTATCATGTCCTGCGCCTATTTCAGTCGAAAATAGAAATTCGGAATATTTTCAAGCTTTCGAGAAATTCGACCTCTGAGTTTGACTCTTGTTTTCAAGAGGAAATGGCTTATAATATGGTTTGGAGAAAAGTCTGAAACTAAAAGTGCTGTTACAGGCAGAGTTTACACAGAAGAAACTTGAAATTCGAAACATAGCAACTTCAGATGGCAGTCTGTTAAAGTTTTGGTCTTCAACCCAACCAGTGCAATTAGACTGCATATGTAGCTTGCCGATCCCACCCTTATACTAAAATGTCTGTATCTCGGTTAATTCTGACCCGAGAGGTATAGTTCTTGTTGCAAACGGTAGTTTAACATATCCTACGTCTATTACAGTCCAAAATATAAATTCGGGATTTTATCAAACTTTCTAGAAAATCGACTTTGAAGTTTTACCCTTATTTTCAGGAGGAAAATTGCTTTGACTTGGTTTGATGAAAAGTCTGAAAATAATAGTGCTGTAGCAGGCAGTTAAGGAAGAAAACAACTTCGAACGGTTGTCCATATTCAGTCCAACTGGCACCTTTACATCTCTGATGTTATTGGAATGTTAACCTGTTAATATTAAGGTCTTTATCCAACCTGTGAAAATTGACTGCACGTCCAAGTTTAGACCTTCCCAAGATTATAATGGCTATACCTTTGCAAATTTTGCTGCCATAGGTGTATTTGTTAATTCAAAGGATAGTTTAAGGTGTCCTGTATCTATTACAGAAAAAAATAGAAAATCGCATGTCTGGACACTACATTATGCCCGAGAAGGCAGACTATGCAAGGTAGAAACATGCAAGTAGGCTGCAATACAAGATCAGTGTACACAGGTAGTAGCATATAAATTGAAATCTTAAACTCTGTTTGCTTCCTGTCAAATTGTTTTGCATTTGAATTAAATAATCCTTGGAATAACAATGCAAAGTTATATTAAGCGAATTAAAAGATGTAAAAATCTCATTGTGGTCTGTAGTCTTATAGCCATCATTAAATCTGCCGTCAGGTGTCACTCTATTACTGAAGTGAAAGATGGCCACTGTGTGCGAGACGTTTGAGCGCTTTGGATAACAATATTTGAATTAAACCTATAAAGCGTGTATTTTAAATCTCCATGAATGGTGAGTGGTTTAGTTTTTAATAATCATATCAGCGAATCAAGTTAAAAATGTAAGACATTGCGTTTGTTTTGTAAATAATATTGTGCACCTCTGTCGCTAGTTCATTCATAAAAAGTTGAGACGACTGGCTGGGAAAATCAGTCAAGTGGACAGTCGTTGAGTCGTGTGTGTTATTATTGAGCCCTGTGGTTATGTCCTTTTCGTTGTTTTGACCATGTTCGAATTCACAGTTGGAAATAATGTTTGCCGTTTTTTGCATTGAAACTTTTGCAATGCAGATGTAATATTATTTGGATATGAAATAAGTGATACTTTTTATAACAAAGTTGCAAATTGACTGTTTGATATAAGACATTTACCTTAGAAAATAAACAATAGTTTTGTGGTAGGATTGTCAATGGGTCAATGGTAGAGGGTCAAACAACAGTCAACATATGACACAGCTTGAGTTGTTGAATTTACAGATTTGGTGATTTGAGACAATTTTATTTACCTGGTCAACTTGTTACATTGAAAAGGAAATGACCGATATGACTCTGATAATCTTAATAAAGTTTTGTTATTCTACCGAAGTTTGTTTGAAAGATAATATATAAGGCTATTGAAGTTCTATCATGGGTGACTTTTAAAGTGAGCTATATGAAAGGTGGATAGAGTGTAAATCTAGAACAAATTATCCGTTTTAGAGGTAAGGTCATGAGAGGCTATGTTTTAAATTGCAATTCAAACTTTGTTGACATTTATAATTATATACTGTGTGTTTCTACGCTCTAGTTTATGAGTTTTAGTTTTTTATAAAACAGGACACGAAGAGAAGGTGTGCTAATTTAGGATACAGTATGTTGATTTGATGTAGACATAAAAGTTTGAAACTGTTAACAATACTAAAAGTCGCACCTGTCTCACAAGCTATTGTGTTTGAAACTTTTGTTACCTGGACCTGCTCCACTACTAATTTCAACTCTTTAAATTAATTTAATATATAAGAGAGGTTCAATGAAGTACAGTGTGATTATAGGTATTTGGGTGTTGTGTAAAAAGGTTATATAAAACCTAATCAGCTGGATTAAACCTATCAATGGTACACTATCTAGCAGATAAAAACTTGTCATTATTATGTGATAGAATTTAAACTATCACTTTGAAATGGTAATACTTTATGAAATGAAAAAAAATGAAGGGTTTTTTTTATTAATTTTTAAAGAATTCTATTTAGAAGAAAAAAATTGTATGTAAAATTTCATACTGGTATTGTAGTCTTCATTTAATGAATTTTTTATTAAAAAGTTAACTATGTAATTCGATTTTTGGGATTTTTTTTTTTGGATCAAATCATACACAACACATTTGATTATATTGAAATTAAAATGGAGGACACATTTTACATAATTAAGTAGGAAATCAATAATTGTTTTATTGAAAAACACTGCCACTTTAAAGGAATGCTACTTAGATTGAAGATGGAATTTAAATTCCCAAACTTGGCCAATGATATTCATCAGTAGTCTTACCTAGTGTCATTTAAGCTATTTTCTAACAGAATTCATGTATATAATTTATATCTTTAAAACTTAGTAATCATTCCCAAAACTGCCAGTTAAAGCTTTTTTAACATTTTTCAAATAGTACTTTATGGATTTATCTGATAATACAGGGATTTTGTTGTTTTAGCTATGTTATGAGACCAGTAAAGCCCACTGATGAATATAATGCTCTTATTGACCAAGTTTGAGAATTTAGATTTTATGTTCAAAAAGGTAATATTCCTTTAAAAAAGGGGATGAACACTCATCAAGTAAATGGTAAACACATACACTTGTAAATAAAATAATGTCTGTGAGTCAGTCTACTCCTCCACAATTTTGAATTTCTAAATTGAAAAGAGTTTCTTTAAGTTTTAGTAGATATTATAGATTAGAAATGTATATATGCATATGTTTTTTATCTCTTGTTGTTGAATATCACTTTGGAATATCTTCAACTGTGTACTGAGTTATTTTAAGATAAATCTTAACAATAATCATCTCATATTTTGAGCAAACAAACTAACACAGATGATGTCGTTATGCAAATACGTTATGCAAATTTATTGCAACTTAAAAATTGTCTAATTGCATAAGAGGGTGATTTGAATAAGAAGAAATTAAAAATGGTTATAAGCTTTATTTTGGTAAATAGAAAAGTAAACGTGACAGGTGTGTTTTTACCGAGTCTGTCTGGCTTATTAAAATATATACATTGTCAATGGAGACAAGTGCAATATTAATAATGCACATAGAGAGCCAGAAATATATTACAGTTGACAATTGCCTTTAACCTGGTCAAATATTAGCATATTAAAACTACCGACTGACCAAACAGTGGACACTTGTGACCATGATTAATGAATTTTCTCTTTGACACATGATATTCAGTGTTTCACCAATATTTTATGAATTTACTTATGCAAATATTTTACTTGGTATGTTGCATTTTTCTCATGAGATTGGGGATAGGTTACGAGTTGGATTGTTTTTGTTGTATTCTGTATTCATAGAGAACATTTAAGTAGTGGACATTCATATTCCAGATAGTATTGGAGAGAAATTGATTTAGACGTATTTATGTTGAAAAAGAAGGAAATAATTTTGTTAATACTTTTAAACCTGTAAAAATGAAGGAAGTTGTATTGTAGTGATATAAGTTTGTTCATTTCTTTAAGGTAGCTAGTGAGATGTCCTAAATTATCTTAAAAACAATTGAATTTGTTGAAAAAAAAACTAGTGTAACTAATGGCTATATTGTGATATTTTTAACAACTAAGCTTAATAAGATTATTGAATTTGTATTAAAAAGATTTTTGTATAATTTCAGATTGATGTAAGGAGATGAGGAGACTTCCGAAGGCGGCAAGCATGGAAATTGCCAGCCTGTGTCTGTGGCTCTGGTGGCTATGTCTGCCATTTACCTGTTCAGCTCAATATTCACCATTAAACAAGGATAATTTTAATTTCACCAAAAGCCTCTATAATGTGTCTATAGCAGAAAACTCTATAGCTAATACCTACGTTACCTCATTTGAAAAGATGGGCATTCCAATTTTAACAGCCAACCCTGAATATTTACAAATTGAATACAGAATTGAAGGGGATGGAAATAACATATTTAAAGCAGAGGAACATTTCGAGGGAGATTTTTGCTTCTTGCGAATTCGTACTTCGACAGTGAGTTTTCGTAGTGTGATCAATCGTGAGGCTAGATCATCTTATTCTCTACGTGTTGTGGCCACTGCTAGCTATTCTTTTGGGAATCAGTTGCACACTTCTGCCGATCTCATAGTTAATGTGTTAGATGAAAACGACTTGAGTCCATTATTTGATAAAAACTTTTATAGTGTACAAGTTCCAGAAGATACACCTTTACATAGCAGCATAGCTCAAGTCTCTGCATCAGATGCAGACATAGGTATTAATGGAGAGGTGTATTTTCGTTTAGCCAAACGGACAAACAAGTTTGCTATTCACCCAACTAGTGGTGTCGTAACATTAACCCATAAATTGAAATATAGCTATCAAACTATTTATGAGGTCAATGTTTTAGCCAGTGACCGAGGACCAAAATTTCCAAATGGGCCTAAACCCACCGTAAAAACTCTACTTAAAATAACTGTAACTGCAGTAAATTATCAATCACCTACGGTCAAAGTTCATCATCATCCATCCATAGTAGAACATGGTCATTATGGCAGCATTTATGCCATTCTTATGGTATCAGACTCTGATGATGGTAAAAATGGACACATCAATTCTGTTGATATTGTAGATGGTGATCCTGAGAACCGGTTCCGCATAGTCCAGGGTAAAGAAATTAATTTATATAATATTGAAATCCTCAGTAGTTTAGATAGAGAGACCTCACCTTATGGATACAATTTAACAATACAAGCTACAGATAAGGGTAACCCACCAAAAACCTCAACAACAAATGTTCATGTGCAAATCCAAGACACCAATGACAATGAGCCAAAATTCAAACAGAACTCTTATCAAACATCTATTTCGGAAGTAGTTCCTGTTAATACCCCAGTAATTATTATAAATGCCTTAGACAACGATTGGGGTAAGAATTCAGAAATTATTTACTCTATCGTGGCAGGGAATACTGATGGTCTGTTTAAAATTGATGAGTATTCAGGATTGATAACGACAAATGCTCCATTGGATGCTGATTTTATCGCAGGCGTGAACCGCTCAAATACTACAATTGTTCTCACCGTTCATGCAGAGGATCAGGCTAATAGTGGCACACGTAAATTTAGTGAAACAAAAGTGAAAATCGTGATCTTGGATTACAATGACAACTCTCCAACTTTCGACCAGAAGACATTTACAGGAGAAATTGATGAGAATGAACCAGAAGGAATTTCTGTCTTGAGAGTTGTAGCTCGTGATATTGATGCTGGTGACAATGGCACCATCATTTATTCTATTCCTGACGCTCAATCAGTGCCTTTTGATATTGATCAATTTTCTGGTGTGATTACTACAAATACGAGATTGGACTTTGAACAGATGCAGTCTGAATACAATATTCGTGTGAGAGCATCAGATATGGGATTACCTTATCGTAGAGAAGTAGAGACTACAGTTACCATCAAACTAAAGAATGTCAATGATAATCATCCTGAATTTGAAGTTGTTGATTGTAGTGGAACCATTTCACGTGAAGCTAAGGAAGGAACTTTGATAACTGTCGTCACGGCGATCGATATGGATATTGGTGATGTCGTAAGCTATCGTATTATTGGTGGTAATGAACACAATTGTTTCAGAATTGAGCCTTCTTCAGGGGCAATAACTCTTAGATGTGATCTTCTTAGTTATCCAAATGACAGTCTAAGTTTAATGGTTGCAGCTACAGATGACAAACATATATCAAAACCCACAACTATCAATATGACTCTTATTCATAACAAACCCTTGCCTGGAACTTCACAAGACATTAGAATAACATGTTCAGAAACAGATGTACGAATGCGGCTGGCTGAAAATTATAAATTACAAACTGCTTTCACAAATAATAAACTGAATGAAGTTTCAACGACTTCCGGTACACCAGCTGCTAATAACCATGCACCAGTGTTTAAACCAAATACTCCTGATTATATTGAAGTGCCTGAAGACCAGACAATTGGGTCACAAATAAAATTATTCCAAGCAGATGACCAAGACATTGGTTATAATGGTCGTTTAGTGTATGGCATAGCCAATGGAAATAAAAAAGGGGCTTTTGACATTGATACTTTTACTGGAGCTTTGAAATTGATGTCTTCCCTTGATCGAGAGACAACTGCTACTTATACACTAGTGATATCTGTTTCTGATTTAGGCTCACCCCATAAAAATTCCTCCACCAATCTGCGAATTGTTGTCACAGATGTCAATGATAACAGGCCAACATTTGAAAAGGATACATATGAAGTAAATATTTCGGAAGATCAACATGTCAACACCACTGTTATCTCTATAATGGCAAGGGACATGGACCAGGGTCACAATGCCAAAATACACTATTCCATTTTAACAGACACAGATGATTTTAACATCGATACATCAGGGGGGATAATTCGTGTCAATCGTCCTTTAGATAGAGAGACTCAAAACTCCTATAAACTCATTGTTCAAGCTAAGGATTCAGGCCGTGAGGTCCAACTTGCTTCCCAAACAATAGTGACCATCAATTTAGTAGATGTCAATGACAACAGACCCAAATTTATCCCACCTACTTATTTTGTCAAAGTCAGGGAAGACTTACCTGTCGGTGCTTTAGTGACTATTTTAACTGCTGAAGATTTAGATAGTGGCAAAAATGGAGAACTAACATACTCTCTAACTCTTGGTGCAGACGACAAATTTGAAATTGATGCAAACACAGGTGTCATTCGAATTGCTGGAAGATTGGATTATGAAGAAAAACAATTGTATAATATCAGTGCCTTAGCAGAAGATGGAGGCATCCCTCCTTTAGCGTCTGCTTGTTTAGTGAATATTGAGATTGTGGATGTAAATGAAAATTTCTCTCCACCATTATTTGATAGTTTTATTGCTAAAGGTTATGTGGATGAGAATGGGAAAGTGGGTACATTTGTTATGAATGTGCTAGCTAAAGATCCTGACAGTTTACCTAATGAAGATAATGCTATCATCTATTCTATCAGAGATGGATCTGGTCTGGGAAGATTTACAATTGATAATAATGGTAAGTTCTCCTAGTTTCTTAATTCACCCCCGACCAATCTCTCCTTTTTCGAATCTTGATACGGTACTTTTGATGTTTAAGGAATGATACGCCTTTTGGATGAACATAAAATTTCAATTTTCAAATAATAAATCCATACTAAGTAATTACTGAAAAAATATTTGAACGATTTTTTATAATTACTTAGTTATGGATTTATCTGATTAAAGAGAGTTTTTTTGTACAGTTATGACACCAGTTAATTCTACTAGTGAAAGAATAGTTAAGGAATCTGAATTTTATTTTCATTCTAAACGGTTTAATTCTTCCTTAAATTGAAAACATCTCCTGACGAAATTGTCGAAGAAACAATTAGTATGAATAGATTATATTTGTACATATCCTGGCTGATTAAAAAAAAAACATTAAACATTCACTTTATTTTATATAGTACACCACGGGATATAGGTCTTGATTCCTAACCCTAAAAAATAATAGTCTGCTCAGTGTATAATGCATAGGTCATATGATTGGATTGGTCTCCATTGTTTTCTGTGACAAATGCAGAAGCTTATGGTGTTTTTATTGAGATTTATTAAAAAACAAATTTTGATAGTTTTTGCACTTACAAGATTGATCGATGTGTCACAAGTTGATTTTATTTGTAATATGAGATAGCAAGGTGTAAAAAGTAGGTGATAACTGCACCTTACATTTCTAAACACATACATTTTCGTGTCAATAATGTCAGCTAACTTGTCTTTTTGACTGTATCAAGTATTAAAATGTCTGGTGATACAATCTTTGTGACCTTTAATACTGCAGCCGAGTTAATATATCATTATGATATCAATATCTAGCTGCTAGCTTGTGGTGGGAAAAAACTAGTAATCCAGAGAGGATTAGACCTACTTCAATAATCATATTGAAATCAGTTGACCTGGTTAAGTGGATTTATTCTATCTATCATTAACCTGGACTGAACTTATCAGATGAAATAACTCCATATTTATATTATCTTATATATTGACCAAGCTTTTGATTTTGAATGCAAGTGTGTAATGCAGCAGAAAAACCTAGAGTTGATAATAGTGTTTTAACACTGAAAATAATAATACCATATTGAAAAGTACAGCAGTTAATATATGAACATGGAAATATTGAAAAGCTCACATATGTATTAAAAGCTATACACCATTGTGATAAATATAACTATTATGTCCCTCGAATTGTATTTGCTGCGTGATCACAAGAAAAGTGTTTAATTGCGTACCAGTATTTTATACCAAATCATGTATAAAGTATTGTATAATTGGTGTTCTGTGGGTAATATTAAGAACACTGAAATGAATAATTCTAAAACACAATAGCATTGATATGCTAATTGTCTTATGATCATATTGATTTAAGTTAACAAACTTAAAGAATGTAATGTTCTGTAGGAGACACTAACTAATGTTTATAACAAAAATTGAAATTTGCAAGTTGCATTATAACATTTATGAATATATAATTGGTAGACTGCAAGGTAGACATATGTTTCAATGTCTTTTCTATATCTGAGATAAGTTATGAAACAGGCCTGCAGCTATACATGCTAATTATAAGCAGACACATTTTTCAAAATATTTGTGTAAATTTGACAGACATGTTATAATGATAAGTAATGAGGTTTTAATTGATTGGAGGTTAAGGTAGCCACCTTCTTACATTTCACAAATCACTCAAATATTGTGTGTCTTGAAAATTCATGTACAAATATGGAATAGTAAGCATGTATATTGGTATACTTAGAATTTTGCAATTTTTTTTTGTCTGGAACCCTTGAACCTGGCGAAGTTTAAAGATCATTGTCAAATGTCATGTATTTTCTCTATATGGCAATCTTAAGAAAAGCCATTTTACCTTTCAAATAATTCTGGACATACATGGATTTTACAATCAGCTATAAACACTATTACTGATGAGCTTAGCTTAAAATTACCTTTTCTGAGATGGTGAACTTGTCTCTTTAATACAATCACATTTTTAGCAGGTGGTTAGTAAAAAATATTTAAAAAATAAATGTTCTTAGTTAGTGCCTTGGCTTATGTCTGTATAGAGAATTAATTATATATAGTATAGTTTATTTTATGCAAGTTTTGCATTTATTGGTTGAATTTGGATAATTGTCTATATACATGTATTTTTGTATAATAACATCATTAAAAAGCGTTATATATGAAACTTTAAAAGTACAAGCGCCATATGTCTTTGTTAATTAAGAACTTTTCCCATGTTTTTTAAGTAAATTTGTTTGAGATCTTAACACCTAATTTGAAATGAAGTTAAATATTCATGAGCTCGGGCTCCACATTGTCATTATTTCTAACTCAATATAATTATACAAATGATTGCATTTGAATGCACACAAAAAGACAAGTCACTGGAGTCATAACCTGTTAAACACCCATTTTTCACAGGATTAATAATGAATAGTTGAGACCATACTATCCTCTTCTCTTTCAATCAGCATTAATAATATTTGCCAGATGAGACCATTGTCAACAGTCACACATTTTCACCACAAGTCTTTATTGAGCCCATTTTCCTTACTCTGTATAACAGACACATTTTTCAAATTTTAAAACTGACCTCATCTTAAGTTATTTTAATAAATTTCAACTGATTTTGATTTAAAACAAATGTTAACATAACCTTATGTTTAAAATAAGACTAAATTTGTACAGAGATAAAACAATGTGTTGCGTAAGGTTTGATAATAGAATTCAACTATTTGTTATTGTGGAATTTTAGAATTCCTTTTATGTTAATGCTCATGTGGTTAAAATAAGTCTCATAATCATGAGTAATTTATTTCAAGCATCAATAACACATGGTTAAAGAACAATATTCAAATTCTTATTGTCAACGTATTTTTACATTCAAGACTGCCAGTTTTCAAAACGTTACTAGTCAAAAAACATCATCCCAAATATGAAGCACTCACAGATCTTCAAAGTTTGGATAAACTTTTGCATTCTTCTTTTATCTCAAATATTTATCTCAAGAAGTTAAACTATGTTAATTATAGGGGACAAATCTTAGTAAAAACCCTGAACTTTTAAACAAAATCAAATCCCCATAACCAACATAGAATACCTTATCTATTCTGAATCAGTCATATATGAATATTTCTAGGTGCATTCACGAGCAATTCAAATTTATGAATAGGATTTTATACCAAATCATCTGGGGTTAAACATTTGAAAATTATCTACTTCTGTGCCACAGGTGGTTAAATTCACATAAATTTCATTTTTAATACTTTTGTTTAAGGAATGCAATTTACAGTTTTAGAAAGATTGAATGTAAAATCATCTTAATTGCTCTTTATTTTGATTTTGTATTTGTCCTTTGTTTTATTTTTCAAAATTACACAAAATTGGAAAATATTGAGCAAATAAACTTATAAATTGATGTTGATATATTTTTGGTTTATATAAAGCACATTCAGAAAGTTATTTCTGATATGAGCTCATAAATGTATTCTATATGTAGTTCCTACTATGTAGTTCAACTCATAGTGTTGACACAGGTTTCTGATAAACATTCCTCATCAGGCAACAAGTTTGAAAATTAAAGGTTAATTTCCAAATATAGACATTGGGCTTGTTAGCAAAGAAAGCTCGCTTAATGAACAGGAGCAAGAAGTCCACCATGTGAATATTCTATGGTATTAAACTCTTGACTATTCAACACAGTAAAAACAGCTTTCTGAAACTTCATTAACTATTCTAGCATGTTAGTAGTTTTATTAGAATGAACATGGTAGAATATCTGGAAATCTAATAGAATAAAATTATCAAACCACATGATGAAACCACAATTCAATTAATGGATGTGCCACTGGGATTGTATGCACATGCTTCACTACACATGCAAAGTTTTAATGATACATCACGCAGTTGTTGTTATCATGATAACACTCTGTTGAAATCATTTCATCTCACTATTTCTTAATTGATTTCTTCTGCAAATTCTTATCCAATCCCAGGAAGAAGATATTGAAGAGCAGTTTGCTGCAGATATTAAAAGTATAAATCTAGGAATATTAAATAGCTGTAATTTTGTGTGAATTGCTCCGCATGTCTTGAGCAGTTTTTTCATAAATCTATGAACATTCTTTGAATTAGGTGTTTCAGGAGAATAAGTATGATATGCCTTCCAATAAATAAACCAAGTGCTTATGATTCTTACCGCTAAATGAAACCAGAAATCCAAAGTCAGAACCTTTGACAAATATTACTATTTTTGTTGCATTTCAGATGAAAGGGTGATATTTTATTTTTTAGAATATAAACTCATGATTTCATCACAAATACTTAGGCTTGTGATCTGCATTTATATTAACTCTGGGTAGCTCTATACTTTCTGCATACAATACAAAATATGATATAAATGTATAAGTAAGTTGATTCCCGTTCTTTGAAGATCCCTTGTATGTGAAGTCCCATCCCTTCCCTTGTATGTGCAGTCCCACCCCTTTCCTTGTATGTGAAGTCCCATCCCTTCCCGTGTATTTTAAGTCCCATCCCCTTGTATGTTAAGTCCCATCCCTTCCCTTGTATGTGATGTCCCATTCCTTGTATGTGAATATTATTTAAAAACCTGATAAGTTAGGTAAAAATGAATGTTCGAGTACATCCTTAACTCTCGTTCTAAATCTTTGATGTGAAGCCAACCACATGAGTATATACTCTTTATGTTTATCTATTTTGTTTATTTTAGTTAATGACTTGATGGCTGAGCCAGCACTTCCTTTATGGCCCTATTATAAATACAAATGGCCAAATTTGCTGTGTTTTTTTGATGGAAACCTGTGAATTGAAAAATAATTGATCAGGTTGAAGCCCCCCCTACTGATTTCTTCATTTGTGAAATGGACAGTATTCAAAACACAGACTGGTTATCTGAAAGAAAATCATTTTCTACTAATGGATTAGTTTCTATTGAAAATAAATTTGACTTGAATAAGTTTTTCTCAAAACTGAAACAAATTGACTTGCCTTTATGCTATTATGATATTTGAAATATTTTTCTGTAATATATCTTGACCATGCTCCCATGTTCCTTCCCAAAGACCAAAGAATATAACTTTTCTTGTGGAAATATGCAATATATATGGAAACGTTGACTTTCAAATGGCATATCATGCAGGATTAAAGGAACAGGTAGGTTTTTTTGACCAATCATACCTTAGTCTCAGAAACTGGAATTTTGTAGCTGTGCCCAGCAGTATTATTGTTTACAGCTCACTGTCTAATTTTGAGCCTTCAAATCCATGTGTGTCCAGAATTATCTGCGTTTGAATTTTAAAATGACGACTCTTCAATTTAAGATACTCTATGATATATAGAAAAGACATATATAGGAAAAGTTAGTAAAATTCTTAGTTTGAAGTATTTTTAAAGGAATTATGTGATTTTCATACATTTTTAGTACTTATGAAGACTTATTTACATATATTCAAGACTAAAATCAACCCCCAAAAATGGCACAACTCTCTCTTTAATACCCTTTATTTTCAAAAATATTTCAAGGGGGCCATTTCAACTCCCCCCCCCCCTCCCCCTTTAGAATGAAGTTAAAAAAAATTTGTGGTGGCCCCTCCCAATGCAAAGTTCTGCAGCCACAACTGTGAAAATTTATTCTGTAAAATATCACAACCCGGATCAAATTAATTTTAGAAAACTTAGATATACCTGGTTGTAAATTTTTATGATTAAGTGAAACATCATGCATTACATATTTTTAAATATATGAAAGATGTTCCAAGTTACATAGGACATGTGTCTTGAGAGTACCTAGTTTCTGAATTCAGGTCTCTTGTGATTTAACAAAGCCATGAAACCTTAATGAATTTTACCAGCTAGACATCATAAATCAAAGAAATGATCAAGGTACACGTCAGACAGTATTCAGGCTTCTATATTTAATGAGTTGTACAAGATTCTTCCAGAATGATTGAAACTTTTGATAATTTGAAAAAAAATAGAATTTAACATATATTGTATCAAGAACTGTTTTATAAATGAACTTTATAATTCATATGTGAATAGTCCAATGTCAAACCTTAGGAGGTTACTTTTGTTTCAAGTTGAAACACAGAGAATTAAGAACCCTGGTTTTTAAACTCATTCTAAGTTCCCATATTCATACTATACTTGTAAGACTTGAATTCAAAACTGAAATTGAAGACTTGTTTAATTTTGGTTAGATTTACAACTTCTTGCATGACTCCTTTATGAAATTGGACTACTGTGAATTCCATAGCATTCCTAAATGTGCCATTGTTACAGATCTACCATTCTTGAAAATCCTTAAAATATGTTTGATAATCCTTGAAAATGTGCTTAGTAATACTTGATCCTTAAAATGTGACTTCAAAATAGGCTTGATAATCTTTGATTCTTGAAAATTCTTTTAAAAATATACTCTTTTATCTTTAAAAATAAGCTCATTAATATTTTCGAAAATATGATTGATAACCATGAATATATGCTTTATAACCTTCAAAATATGCTTAATAACCTTCAAAATATGCTTTATAATCCTTAATGAAAATATGTTTGATAATACGTTTTCCTTGACATGTGTCTTGAAAATATGCTTGATAATCCTTGATTCTTGACATGTGTCTTGACAATATGTTTGATAATCCTTGATTCTTGACATGTGTCTTGACAATATGTTCGATAATCTAAAGAATAGGCTCATTAATCTCCTGGAAATATGCTTGATAAACCCTTAAAAGCATTTGATGTAATAATCCTATAGAATATGCTTCCTATCTTAAGATTGTAATAGTTTCTGACACAGTATAGTAGATTAGAACTACTGAACTAATGTAATATAATACTCTGATTCTTCTATTGATATAAAAAGAATTACATGACATTAAAGAATGGGGTATTTGATTGATAATATAAACCTGTAGGAAGTATAGAATAGCTAAAAGCATGTAACATATTCTTCTGATTGGCTTTATCTTGCATATTATCCATTTTTCTATTACTATGGTTATGGGCAGATACTCGAAAGAGTCTGTTTAGCATTTGCATGTGTGGTGTGTGCCAATATGCATTGAGAAATAGATATCAAAGATATCAGAAATAATGGTTTCTTTTTCTGGAATAGTCATTCTGTAACTTGTGGATGTTATACAGCGACAGCAAACAACATATGAATAGCTCACTTTGGTCTTCAAAGTAACAAAAGTTTGCAGGTTCCATTGTCTTCCTAGTTGACATTGGCAGATGAATAGGATAACTTATTGAATTGATACTTCATTCACATCCTGACTTTGACCTCTTTAGCAACTGAACCTGTTATATATTATGTGACCATCATTATTTTAGACCATTTCTAATGCATGCTCACTGTAAAAAGCAACATTATCTCTATATTTAAAATGATAAATGTTAATTAAATTTCATTTGCTAGTCCTTGCTGCTTTTGCTGAATTATTCCTGATTTTGTACTAGTGCAGCATCTAGAATTCCTTATACTAAGTGTTTAAATTATATTTTGGTATTTCAAGGCTATTCTGATGTATACTTGGTGTACATAATCAAAATAATCTCTGGTCTGAAAATGATAAATGTGAATTAAATTTCATTTTAATATTTCTTCCCCATTATCTTCTGCTGTCATATTTCTGCACATTTGTCATTATTATCTACAATAAAAATCTCATACTTTATGCTAGCTTTCCTTGTCACTACAGGTATGTCCATGACAGCTTACAATTGATAGTTTAATCTTGGTTTTAAAATATATATATAGTAGGGCTTTATATTTCATTAACAAAATACTAATTATTAGGTGGACAAAGTTCAGAGCTGACATTTAGTGGTCCCTCTCTGAAGCATTAAAATTGGTTAGAAAAAAGTTGCCTTTTTTTTTGATCATCAACATGTTTTCGTGTAAAGAAATAACAATATACAGGTGCAAATAATTGCCAAATTGCAAAATTATAACCAATTGAACATTGAGACAACTATTTTTCATCATATTTTGTACTAACCATCTTGCTGTGCATGCATTTCTGCTACATAATTGTAAACTTTATTTTGTTATAATGGATGTATAGTCATTTTGAATTTCAAAAATTCCATCTAATGTTCTTTTAGCCAAATCTCAAATAGATTGTCTATGGGAAATCAAATTTTCAATTTTACTTTCAACTGCATTGCTGTAAATGTTAACAATATTCTAGACTTAATGCAAGTGTCATGAGACCATGGAATATTTCACCTACTTTCTGTGAAAGAATTGTACATTTACATAAAACGATTTCCAGACAATTTGTAAGTGATACAATATTGGAAGAAACCAAATTTTGCTATTAGTTGAGGTTTAGTTGTGAAGGCCATATTTATTGTAAGGAGATCATTATCAACTAAGTTGCCATAAAATGACCTGAGGGAAATGTTTTAATTTCTTATTCCAAGACTTCTATTAGAGTTTATAATGAATACAAAGAACATTTATTAGGAGAAAGATTGTATTTTGTCTTGGAATCCTGCGAGTATACTAATGCTTCCACAGGCACCTCATTTTTAAAATATTTCTGTGAAAAATTTCGGTCCATTGTCAATCTCTCTACTTCGGTTCCAAAAATATGGCATTGTACACACTCAATTGATTAAGATTAGGAATGTAATATGTAACCATGGTATGTGATAATATCTATTCAAACACATGAATAGATTGAATAGGTAACAATGGTATGTGATAACTATTCAAACTGATGAATAGATATAATGACAATATCTGGAAATTCCAATAAGATATTGTTGCAGAAGCAGACACCATTTATCTGAACAATCTGATTAACTTAAAAGCTATTGATAAAGGATTACATGAAAAATGGCACTCGAGGAATTAAAAGGAAGTAAAAGGCAGATAAGCCTACCATTGTGCCTCGGTAACGGTTGTTAATAGAAGATTTATCACATAGATTGCACGACTCAATTAAATGTGCTATTAACGTTGTTAGAAATGTAATACTAGTTCTATATCCGCCACATTTTGCCTGATAATCACTAATTTTATTTAACTACCAATTGTTATACCATAGTCGACCCAGACAGACGACAAAATCAATAGTAATCAGTCAATAGTACTTCACTTTCACTATTTCTACTATAATACTATAGTCTGTGATACTATTTTAGGTTTTATACTAATTTTATGGTAACACATTTAAATAAGTGTCTGTTTCAGACTTTTACTATAAACATATTGATGAGACAATTCTTTAAATGTGAGGTTTTCTTCACAATGTTGAAATTTATTAAATTCTGTGTGTAAAAAGACCACTATGACAATAAGGATGCAGCTGGGTTTGCACCATGAAACAACATTCTAAGTAGCTCAATTTCCTGGGAAATACTCCCAAAATAACAGTTTTAAATAAACTGCCTCGACAATGAAATAAACTTATTTAAATACAGTCAAATTCTAAGTACATATAAGTATATATTTGTTTTGTGTTTATTTTTTACTTATATAATGATGATTTAACTTTTGCCTTCATCAACATGCCTTCTCTGGGCCAATGAATGAAATCTTTTGCCAAACCACATTTCTAGGTGACAATCTTTGAGTAAATCGTCCTTCTTTTAACTGGAATTTGTCCATGTTTTTATATATATTTTATATTTATGAAATTTCTGTTGATATTTTCAGGAACTATAAGAACAACTCAAGTATTAGATCGAGAAACTGCTTCACATTACTGGTTGGCAGTGTATGCTCAAGATCGTAGTTTGGTGCCCAGATCATCCAGACTAGAAGTATTAATTACGGTACTGGATGTTAATGATAATGTACCACACAGTCTACAACCTGGATATTATACATCTGTATCAGAACGAGAATCTAATCAAGATATTGTCACAATACAAGCCATGGATGATGATCAGAACCCCAACCAACAACTCCATTTTAAGATTACTGGTGGAAATCCACAAAGTTTCTTCAAAATTAATCCTCAATCAGGTAAGTCTTACTATCAGTACTATTACAAGTAAAATCATTAGAAATTACATGATGCATCATCATACATCAAAACAAAGATCACATCATATATCAATTAAAGATCACATCATTTGTCAAAACAAAGATCACATCATTCCTCAAAACAAAGATCACATTATACATCAAAACAAATATCGCATCATAAATCAAAACAAATGATCATTAAAATCAAGACAGGAAACAAACCATACATCAAAATAAATATCGTATTTTAAATCCAAACAAAGATAATTTAAATCAAAACAAAAATTACATCATACATCAAAACAAAGATCATTTAAATGAAGACAAAGATTACATCATACATCAAAACAAAGATCATTTAAATGAGAACAAAGATTACATCATACATCAAAACAAAGATCATTTAAATGAGAACAAAGATTACATCATACATCAAAACAAAGATCATTTAAATGAGAACAAAGATTACTCCATACATCAAATCAAAGATCAAATCATACATCATGTCAAAGATCACATATTAGTGAAAATTCAAAACATGCTAGCAAGATATAATAAAATCACATGGGAGAGCTTATCTCTGTTGAAGAAATGATGAAGTGATAAAAACATAAATTTTAACATTATTCAATCATACAGGGATAATAAAAGTGTTTTTATTTTACACTTTATAGATTTTTTTTTGGAAAGAGTTTAAAGAAAAATTTAACCTATATTTTCTGAGTATTTTGTACCTGTATTTATTGTATTAAAACTTTCCTATGAATGAGAGAAAAAAAATAATACTATCAGTTTCATTGAATTAACTTTGAGGTTTACCTACAGATTTACCCATCCCACCGTAAATTTAATAAATCATGTTTTCGTAACCTGGTCTTATTTTCGCTATCCTAGCAAACTGTGTATACTTGAACGACTTGTGTACACATTGAATTTTTTTTTACCTCAATCTTGTTGAAGTATTGAGTATTGTCTAAGCTCCAATTATGAATGGTAAAAAGGTTTTTTCCTATGGTATATATAAAGGGGTATTGTGTAAAAGTGTATTATTTGAGGCTTGCTATCTCTATATGATCATATCTATTCATACATCATACAAACAACAAACTTGTTCATATAACATATCTTATCTCAACATCGATTGTGTGCGCATTAAACTGATTTAGTCTTGTATTTCCATATCTTAAAATATATGTTTTAGATGTGATTTTCTTGAACTAAGTTACGTGTACACATTTGTTGTTTTGTCTGTTTGTGTGATGTACATACAAGTATAGGTATATAATTATGTACAGTCTTGGGATGTGCAGCAATGTACAATTTCTGAACCTTTGTTTATCACTTTAATACAATGTTTTGTTGGTATATGTAGTTATATGTACAAAGTTGTAATAGTATTATTGGGCATGTATATGTGATGTACATAAAAGTACAATTTCCAACCATCATAGATCACTTTTATAATATGATGTATCACTTGTACATGTACAAATCAGTGAACCATTTCAACCATTTCTGAACCTTATCATGTATGCTATTGAACCATTTCAATACCATCAATCTAAACCAATGATTTTATAATGGCTGATTTGTGATATATGAATATAAAATTGTCATATGAATTAATATGATATTAAGCCAAGTAAGGTTTTTTGAACTACAAATTTACGTGATCCAGGTGCTTTAACCCTGTCATTATTCAATAGGATTATTTTGTAATAGATGTTAATTTGAATAAACCCCCCTACTGATAGTGTTGATTTTAACTCTATTGTATATCTACACCAACTAGGATTGGTTTCTTACAAATCTATACCAAGCTTGTATTATATAGGTTAACCACAAAACAATCAAAAAACTTGTTGAATCAGTTATTTTTACGTCTGAAATAAGATATTAAATTGTTATGGATTCATTTTGCTTATATTAATGTATATATAAGATCAGTTAAAATCTGATCACCACCAAAAATAACAACTAAAAGGGATTGTAAAGAGTTTTTGTAAATTTTGTAATTTTATGGGTATCCGCATCACTGATACCATCAATTTGCACTATTCAGATTTTAATTCATGTGACTGTAGTTCCTGAAATTCCACTAAAACTAAGTGTTTTATGATGTCACTATCATAAAAATTAAAATAATAAAATAATATCAAAGGCCTTTAAGGCCCTTTGTGATAGTGATGTCATTTAATGCTTAGATTTAGTAGAACTGCAAGAATCATCATAGCTATCTAACAGAAGATTAGAAATCGATGCTATCATTGTCCCCAATGCACACAAAAAGTTAAGAAAATGCGTTAACTATCGCTTATATAATGTCATGTATAATGTAATATAAACTTAACTATCTCAATATTTCATACTGACTTGGCTTGAGTCATTGTTAGTTAAAACACAAGGTCACACAGTATATGTCAAGTTGGACCATGATGTACATGTATCAAATACTAAAATTTGTCATAAAGATCATGTAATTGTGTCAACTCACAAAAGCATAGGTTATGGCATCAAAATTTCTTGTTTTTTGTAATTTATCTTCTTGAATTTGCGACTGAATGGATACCTGGCAATAGTCAACAGAATTTCCCATGGCCGAAAAATTCCTCTGCTTTCGATTTTGTACCGGGGCATTTTTGAAAATTGTATTCAAATTACAGCCCACACATTGTTTTTTTTTTATTAAGCAGGACATACAAACTACACTTGTAAAAAGAACAATCTGACTCACTTTTAATACATATTGTTGCCTAATCTCATTTGGCTTTTGTGGTAAATGCAAATTATGACGTAAAAGTTTTAGTCATTAATGATAAAGCTTTGCAAGATATTTTTTCTGTACATTTTCCTCTTTGCGTGGGTCTGACATATTTTATACCAAAATGATTCATTTCTTATAAAAGGTAATAATTGCTATCTATTTAAATTATGCGTTGAATACAAGTTTTATAAATATATTCACACTACTTGTTGCAACAAACTCAAACTATTAATTTCTCTTTATGACTCTTTGACTTGATAATAGACACCTTGTACCAATGATTTACCTTTTTACTCGTACAAAGCATATAAACTACCACTTAATAAATTGGACTGTGTGTTAATGTTTTGAATGGTCTTCGACTATGCATGAATATAGTTTCCTTGCTTTTTCCTTTTACAAGGATAACAACTTAATTTCATGAGATCCTTTCTTCTAGCTGGTCCATGGACAAATCTCTTGGCATTGATCTTTCCTGCATAATCATACTGTAGGTGGATTGAAATAATGGGGCAAAATGACTTATTCAAGGTCACCAGACTTTCACATGACCTAGATTAGAACATTTAACCACCATTTGTTCAACATAAGTAAGCAAATGATGTCATGTAAAGTTTCCGACTCTAACGAAGAACTCAGAATTTCAATTGTATAAGAATTGTGTATAGAATTGAAATTGTCATGATTTTATAGCTGATATACTGTATGTTTTCTATATATTGAAATATTGCTGACTAATCTATTTATCAAATTAAAAATGTCAACTGAAGGACATTTGTTAAAGTCATTATGTAATTCATTTACTCAGTCTAAGCTATTTTAACAACCATGGTTAGACAGTTATTTATGTTAAATTTCACTATTTCATTTGATTTGATTTTTAAAATTTGACATTGACAAATAAATATAACCATTTAGTATTTGTGGCATTTCTGAACTAATTTATAGCAGATCTAGGAAGAATTGTCAAGATGTTTGGTCGAGAACTGTAGCAAATGAAAAACAGTTGTGATCCTTTGATCAGCCATCTTGATTCTTGATCACCTTTACTCTACAATTATATTTGAAAATTATCTGAATTTCTTATTTCATTCTGGTTATTGTTCATTTGATAGCACACAGTTTTTCATAGACAAATGTTTTCATTCGCACATTATTTTGCACGTTATTAGATTAATACATAATTGGTTGTGGTTTACAGAAAATTTGAGATAATAGTTGTCTATGCAATTTTTGTTGCACAAATCTTCTGAATTAAAGAATAAACAGTGGAGTATTTAGGCATTGATTTTATGTACACAAAGTCATTATTCATATCTTTCTTGACACATGAATGCTAAAAACTTTTTCAAGTGACTTGAGGTGCTATTAGATTATCAAAAAAAACTTTTAAAGATGTCTAGTGCACTTGAAATATTTCTAAAATAAAAAATGGTGTACATTATAATAGTAATAGACATGCTGGGACATTATTAAATCAATTGATATTGAAAACCTTTAAAACCATTCATTCATAGATATTACTGGTGATATTTTCATTCATTCAGGCCGATATCAATACAGTCCAATCAGATATCAACTAGTCAATAAGTAACTGTTAGTATATTAAAGAACATTGTATGATATTACATGATAAAAGTGTGTTCTAAATCTTTATCATGTGCAAATCATATTATTCACACTAAATATAACATGTATAAACATTCTTGATATACAGTATATTTTGCTTGATTTCTTTTAAAGGGAGTAAATTATTGCAGTTAAAAAATTATTTTTAAAGAGATGTAATAATGTAATAAATAATTTAAATGTTGTAAATGTAAGATGTAAATCACAATCTACACAAACTGGATATCTATACAAAATGGAAATCTACATAACCTGGAAATATACACAAATTAGAACTTTATACAATCTACATAAACTGGAAATCTGTATGTTATTAAACTTGTGTGCTTGACAAATTGACAAAATTGAAATTGTTGATGTCATTGAAAGACATCCTAAATACTGTCTTGTCAATCAGACCATTCTTGATTAATTCTCATATTCTTACAGAATATGAAAGATAGACAGATCACAGGATTCTTAGCCTTGAAATAAAATGTTATAGAGTCAAACTCTTATCTTAGTTTGTGCCATTTACCATTCAGTGATCAGTTATCTGTGTTGTAATGAGAAAAGCTGTCATTTTGATAAATTGAACAAGTTAAAGTTTTGTATTCTACTTTGCTGTTCAGTAGTTTGCTAATGAAAACAAAGTACAGGATGCTGTGCACAATAAGGAAAATTATGCTAGGATTGAGATGCGAATTTGGCAGAAGCCTTTTTAGCTATAAGATCTTAACATAATACAGCCTGTATGTGGGACACATCTTATCATCTTTTCATGTATTTTGCTTGACTTCATGCTTTAAGGTGCAAGATGATGAAGTTTCCCTATGGGTTCCCATGAAAAAATTTCCTGGTACAAACTATTGAATTCCTAATCCTTTAGACCTGGCTCATGACAGGTATTTTAATTTGAACCTAATTTATAACTGTTATCATGCAATGTTTTTTGTTTAGAATTTTTATCTTGTAATCTAGATATATATGACATATTAATCCAGGTTTTTAGATTTTTAATCTAATAATAAAGCTTATTTTTCAAAGGTGGACCATTGAAACTCAAATTACTACTCAATTAGTATGTGATTATGGATAGTGCAAAGAGCAGTGGAATTTAGATGACACTTTCTAATCTAGGAAGGCGGAGAATGCCTTGATTCTCTGGTGCTAAAAAAGCAAAAAATATGCTGTCAATTGACAAACAAAGGAATCTTATAAAACAAGAAAGGCTAAGGAAGGGATTCTTTTTCAAATATCAGAATCACAAACTAAGACAAAGGAACTGTAGAATTATTAGACACAATTTCAACACAATTTTTGTGATATTAATGCAAGAATGTCAAGATTTGAACCAACATAATATAATATAAATGAACCTTAAGTCACAAATCTGTTCCAATCAGAGTTTTGATTGAAAGTATGGCTGCTAGGATTAAGAAAGATTTGGTGAATCCTAAATGAACTGACATGAAGTAATGTCAAGTAATAGTTAATCCAATGTTCATGTAACATTATGTAGTATAGGTATTTCATATTGTATGGTTGACATAACCATACTGTATGATACAAGTTTTAGATGATTTTATGTCATGGTTCAAATGTAATTTCACATCCGTTAATGGGGCAGTGTGCGCTAATTTTCAGCAAAATTTTTTACTCTCTCTTCAATGCATAAAATGATAGCTACATACACATTCATAAAAATGGCCTACTTATTCACACAAATTATGCATAAAGGTACTGTTTTTAATAAATATTTATTGAAGAGTTGAAGAATTTGCAGATGTATACAAGAACAGCTGTAGAATTGATTAGCCTTTTATAGTAATTTAAAATGGAAATTATACTTTGTTTGAATTGCATGATCAAAGTTCACCAGCTGGGTATTGAAATATGTTTTATTAGTATTAGCTTAATAATGACTGATGTAAATGCACTTTAAGTTGAGACATAATATTGCTCAAATAAAAGGACAAAAATAACATCCCTTAGGTGGATGAGGATCCTTTTGACAAGCTGGTCCTTGACCACACCCTTGGTATTGATCTCTCCTGGATTATCCATGCCCAGCTGGATCTACTGGAATAATTAGGAAACAAGATTTATTCAAGGTCACCTGACTTTCACTCACTGACTGAGATTAGACCCCACTATTTGTTTGACATGATGTCATGTTACCAAGTGAGCTTTATGTATAACCATCTGTGTTTTCCAACCAAATTCTCCATGACTGTTTACAGCTGGGTCAAATGAAATAATAAGGAAAGAAGACTTATTCATGGTCACCACAGTATGTTAACAAAGATTAAAACACAACATTTATTCTATATATACCAACAAATGACGTCATGTTACAACAAAATTGTAATGAAGATGTCACATAAAAACTCCAATCTTGTTGATTTGTTCATGTTTGACAATTGTGTCCAAAAGCAAAGATATGTTGCTTACATGGATATCAAAACATTTTCTGAACAAAAGATTAGCAATTGGTGTGTGGTCTTATGATAATAGAATTTTGCATTGAGCTGACAGTTCAGACTTAGCAGTCATAATGTATAAAAGTACCATCCTAGACCATGAGACAGACGACAGCCATTTTGATTTCCTGTCCTGTTCACACCAAAAACACATTAAACTGTGACATATTGAATTAACCTTTTTAACCTTGACCTTTATTTTATAGTCACAGTCCAATGTTCATATTTATTTGAGTTTTTAGTCAACCAAATTACATGACAGTTTAAAAATGTTTTGTTTGAATAAAGATTTTGATTGTAATCACATTAAGGACAATGTTAATTTAGAAGGTTGATCTTGAAGGTATTCACAAGAGGTTTTCTGGTGTTTAATTTGCATCATACATAGTTCTATTTGTACCATTCTGATTTCCTGTTGGAGGTCTGTGACTTCTGCAATTTCAGAAAAGCAAGGTCATGATATCACTAATGTAAAAACCACTTAGCTTGATTGGTTTCTGACATAGCAATGTGTCCCGATTCAAACGTTATAAATTCTTTTTTGAATCCTCATAAGATTTGAAATAAACTGAATAAGGTACATGTATGTATTTCAATAAAAGATCTAAACAGATACTTCAAAATTTATATTTCAGTAGTTGATTTGGTTAAGTCTGTCTAAAAATCTGCAATACTCTGCAATGACTGATTATATTCATAATATTGTTTCAGAAAGCATTGAAGCGATATAGATAGGTGTAAAACTTGATTTGTACCTGATGTAATATTATAAAATAAATATAATCTGTTGTCAGGTTATTAACAAGGTTTTTGATTAGAGATATATAGACAACATAGTTCACAGTTTCTATATGTTTATTTATTCAGCTATGCCTACAGCCTATATTATTTGAACTGAGCCTGGAGTTATGAGATAAATATAATATGATCATTATTATTACTATTCATGTTTGATTTTTGATATACCATTATAACTGCTTTTAACTTAGATATTTTAATACTGGTTGTTTTAGCCTCCTGTAGATTCACATAAGTTGACATTAGTTACACAATTCTTTCATGGTGATTTTGAGATGGAGATCGAGAGTGGCAGATCTTTGCTTACCTTTCATTACCGACTGTTTCAGCTTCCAGTAGATACTAGATATAGTTAGTTAATATAGAATATTCAATTCTTTCATGGTGATATTGAGATAGAAATGCAGATATGTGTTTTTCTTAGCCAACTAAGCATTTAATTTCTTAGTATTTCAGCTTTCGGTATATTATATATATTAGTTGACAAAAAAAACTGAGAGCAAATATATGGACCTCTGACTGTGAAGTTTTGGAATTACAAATCAAGTGGTATTCCATACTGTCAGCCCTGTAAAGTCATTATCATCTGCAGTAATTTTCATTTTTTGACAGTTTGGTACAATTGATTATGCACAGACAACTACAACTTTTAACTTAAGTTTCATATTTTCTTATTTTTTATTTTGCCTCTTTTTTTTTTGAATGAAAATGCTTTGTTAATTGCAATTGCAGTTTTTTTTTACCAATCTCATCATACTTAACTTTCAATTCCTTACTGTGTTTGTTTTTCATTCACTCTCTAAAAATGAAGGTAATCTTAATAAGATCAAAACCCAACTCTCGGAGATAAAAAACTTGTTACATCATTACTACACTACTAATCTACAGTGTTTATTACATTAATCTACACCATTAATCTACATTGTATGTATCATTATCTACATTGTACATCAATATACAATTTGTAGATAAACAATAGGTATAATAGTAATATGATGGTGATGATGTAATCACCACTGTTCTAGTACTACTATTAATGATCTTGGAAACAGACACACAACATCTTAATGAGCTGTACTTGTCAAAATTATTGCTTCAACAGAATTCACCCACAATTATTTCTCATCTTACATCAATTTGAAAAAAATGAGCATGAAAAACAGCAGGTTAACAGAAATGGGTGCCAACAATTTCTCTACTCAGTGACTTGACTGATTACAACTGATGGTTGAAGAGTGATTTACAGTGTTTCGTACTGCTTGGTTGCACGTTTTTCTAAAGATTTTTGAACAAAATTGAATCAGAAACCAGTTTTTTGTTATACAATTAATTGAAGCTGTAACCTCAAATTTTCAAACCAGCACTTGAGACTTGTCTTTTGTAGTATTTCACGTGTTGGTTTTAAACTTTAGAAATGACATGAATAGAGTAAGAAGTAGGTAACTAGATCAGTCTAAAGTAAACTATACAATGACCTTAGTGAAAGGATGACCACAGGCTCTTGTAACATTGAATGGAACAAGTTTTTACAGTTGTCTGCTCTCATCATTTCTTATTGTCTGTGCTGAAATCCAGACAGACCTATTGGAAATCTGGTGGGCAACTATTAAAACATCAACAATCCTTCTACAAGTTTTTCTCAGGCTAGAAATAAGTAAGAATACATACATTCAATTTCTGTTAAAATATGATTATTCAACCCATTTCTAGTTGAGTTTGCAAGGGAAATAAAAACTGATTTATAAAGATAAAAAAAACATCTAAGCAGATTGCTTTTAATCTGAAAGATGTTTTAATCAGAACCATACAAATACTCTTTACAAAACTGACCAGTATGAGGCATTGTTACGGACATATGTGTTATACTGTCCAGGATAACAGACTTTGATATGAACGCCTGTGTTATACTGAGAGGAATAGAAGACTTTGACATGAACACCTGTTTTTTACTGATTGGTATAAAAAAAATGTGTTATACTGATCAGAATAAAAGTCTCTGATATGAACGTCTGTGCTATACTGGCTAGAATAAGACTTTCTTAAGAACTCTGTGCTATACTGACCAAAATAAAAGACTGTGTTATGAACGCCTGTGTTACACTGACCAGAATAAAAGACTGTTATGAACGCCTGTGTTATACTGACCAAAATAAAAGACTGTGTTATGAACGCCTGTGTTATACTGACCAGAATAAAAGACTGTGTTATGAATGCCTGTGTTATACTGACCAGAATAAAAAAGACTGTGTTATGAACGCCTGTGTTATACTGACCAGAATAAAAGACTGTGTTATGAACGCCTGTGTTATACTGACCAAAATAAAAGACTGTGTTATGAATGCCTGTGTTATACTGACCAGAATAAAAGACTGTGTTAAGAATGCCTGTGTTATACTGACCAGAATAAAAAAGACTGTGTTATGAATGCCTGTGTTATACTGACCAGAATAAAAGACTATGTTATGAACGCCTGTGTTACACTGACCAAAATAAAAGACTGTGTTATGAATGCCTGTGTTATACTGACCAGAATAAAAAAGACTGTGTTATGAACGCCTGTGTTATACTGACCAGAATAAAAAAGACTGTGTTATGAACACCTGTGTTATACTGACCAGAATAAAAGACTATGTTATGAACGCCTGTGTTACACGGACCAAAATAAAAGACTGTGTTATGAATGCCTGTGTTATACTGACCAGAATAAAAAAGACTGTGTTATGAACGCCTGTGTTATACTGACCAGAATAAAAGACTGTGTTATGAATGCCTGTGTTATACTGACCAGAATAAAAGACTGTGTTATGAACGCCTGTGTTACACTGACCAGAATAAAAGACTGTGTTATGAATGCCTGTGTTATACTGACCAGAATAAAAGACTGTGTTATGAATGCCTGTGTTATACTGACCAGAATAAAAGACTGTGTTATGAATGCCTGTGTTATACTGACCAGAATAAAAGACTGTGTTATGAACGCCTGTGTTACACTGACCAGAATAAAAGACTGTGTTATGAATGCCTGTGTTATACTGACCAGAATAAAAGACTGTGTTATGAATGCCTGTGTTATACTGACCAGAATAAAAGACTGTGTTATGAATGCCTGTGTTATACTGACCAGAATAAAAAAGACTGTGTTATGAACGCCTGTGTTATAATAATGTCCAGGGACACTAGGGGAGCTTGAGTTTTATTGACAATAGATTACCTCAGTTGGTGACATTATTATATACCTTCATTTCCTTACACAATTTTATTTTAACCTTTCACTCTCAACTTTAACATTTTAACTTTGAAGCTTAGTTTTGATTTGGTCTTTATAAAACATGTATGGTCATAATGTGGTGATAATTAGATGAGAACCTCGTTAAAAATATCAGGTCTAGACCTTTAACCCTTTATACACTAACTCTTCACCACATGTATTCATTTTAAAACCTTTCTGGCTTTGACTAGAGCTGTATTAGTCACATTATTATATGTCACTGCTGCCTTGCTAAAATTTTCCTCATTGCACACTGATTGCAATATTTCAGATATAGTGTGTGCATGGGTAGTACAAAGTTGCACTACATTGCTCATTATGAGTGACATAGTGCAGTATGTCAATGCAGTCTTAAAGTCACAAATAGACAAGATCCTTGTTTGAAATTTTGTCTTTACCAGGTCAATGCTATAAAGCGTTCTGTTCTCGGTTAGGACCAGGCCATGGAAAACTCAAGTGGTCTGAGAACGGTTCTTCAGTTGTAGTATAAATGAAAAGTCTTCTTGGATGGTTTTAAGTTGAATTCTTCTCAAAGAATTTAAAATGAATCCTTGTTGTCACCCTGATGTAGCCTAATCAAAGACATCTGGATGTAATCAACAATTGCACTGAATAATGATGAAATTCCACGGAAAAAGGTGAAGGTCATTTTTGAGGCATGGGCAGTAAAGTGTTCTCGGAACAGTTACCGTTTATATTACACCAATTTATCGAGTTCTGAGAACCTCCCTTAGATGGGCCAGAATTGGACGATTCTCAGAATGCTTTATTACACCGTCTATTTGTTTCTCCAACTTATACAGAATCTTAGATAAAAATGTTGGTCTCTGATCCTGTATCCAAACCCTGTGTATCAGTGATGGCCTATACTTGACAAAGATCATGTTCATTCTGCATTATTCTTCATGAGCAACCCCAATAATATAATCATTCCAAGCTAATTATTTATTATGAAGGTTCATTTGAGTTTTATTGATGAAAGAAGAAGACCTACTGATCTAGAACTTAATACTGTTAGTAATTTATAGTGGATAGTAGATGGTTCGGAAATTAGCCATATTGTTAAGACAGGGACTAGTCATTGTGATAAATAAGATTAATAAAGAACTGTCTGTCAATGTTGTCTCAAACAACTAAGTCTTACGTCTGCTTATTGATCTTAGATAGCCATTATTTACCAGACTTATTTTATTGCCCATGGGTACCATTCTCTCAAGGTCATCAATGGTCTGGTTATTTGTTACAGACCAGTATGTGCAGAATATATAACAAATGTACATGTATACTATACATCAAGACTTAACTATAATTGGTCTAAACTTAATTCTGCGATATTAAATATTTTTTTTTAAAAGAATATGATTTTTTTTGTGGATGTAATTTTGTTACATGAAGATGCAGAATATTAAGCATCTATTTTTGGACACTCAATGGTTATATGGGTTCAACATGATATGACAGAAAACCCTCTTACCAAATTCAAACATATCTTGATTTAAAAATGGTCATCATTGAAAGCTTAAATGAGAAATTCTTTCATCAAAGACGGAGAAATAAAATGTCTGGAAGATAGGAGCTAATCAATTATCAATGATCCCCTGTCATAAAATGATCAAATTGATATATCAAGACAGTATTGTCGTCAGTCAGATTATAACAGAAATAAATTTATTATCTTGATAACCCAGACTACGGTGGTGATAAAGTTTCAGCGGGAGTCTAATCTTACCAACGATTTCACTCTTTACCTTTATATCAGTAATATTTACACTTTTTTTTTTATCATCTAGATTTATTCATTTCATATTTATATTACTAATATTATTTACAACATGTACATTTTAGCTAATTTGAAGGTGTCAAGGTATTAGAAATAAAACCATGCATTTATTTTCTTTGTTGTATATGCAAGTTTCTATCTGAAAATTCAAAATGGGTTCTTTTCTTTCAATTATCACCTGAGTAAAAATTCAAGTGTCTGTAATTGTCAAAATTTTAGTGCCTTATTGTTAAGGCTCCCGCACACAGAAAGAATTGGGCGCACGTCAATAGCGCAACACCAATGGCGCTCGTTACTTTCTCACCATACTACTCCCTGTACACAACGCGCCTTTCGCTCAACTATATCTGATGTCAAGCCTATCACGTGATCAATCAAAATGGCGGACCACTTCAGTGATAGTCCTTGTCTTTGAATTTAGGCGATCGGATATTATAAAGGCAGGGGTAATCTTGCCATAATTCAACAAATTTAACCTCAAGGATTGCTTCTGTCACCTCTTCACTGGGCTCTGCCATCTTTGAATACCAATAACGCATGCACGCTGTGTTCGTCATCTGAGAAAGTCGCACACAGTGTGCCATCGGCCACGAGTTTTCAAACATGATAGATATTTTCCACATGACCACGAGTGGCCAAATGCACACTAAAAATTACCAACACATGAAGCACTACTAATCGAGCGTAATTAGCGCTGTACCATTTTCTCTCCGTGTGTGGGCGCCTTTACAATCAAAACAGGCCCAGATTTCACTATTGCCTGTAAAAACATTGCATGAGACATCTTTTACATGTGCCAATGCTAATTTGATCATGAAGATTATATGCATCAAAACAAGAAAAGGTTTTAACTCATTAGCATTGGAAACCTATTGAAATATCTTCAAGATGCTACTGATATTAGTAAGATAGGTAGATGATTGATAATATTGTTATTAGATTATTTTACTGTAATAAGTATGATAACTTACATTTTATATAAACATATAGTATCATATATTATAACATATACAATACCAATCATACCAATTTAAACAATATCATACAAATATTGCCAGTATAATGGTGTGTGTTTGTGTGGTCCAGAATTTCCAGGATGTGTGCTTACCATACCTTTAATTACATAGGCTACATTGATGATGAAGCTCAAATTTGAATTTATTCACACTGGAAAAGGCTAATGGGAGCCATTACTTTGTAGTCCATCAGCAAAATCGTAATATTCACTCAATTTACTTGTGTACCTCCAAAACAGATGCACATGCTCAATTCTGATGTGGTTATTGAAGAGATAGAGTTCAAATTTCATTTCATAAAAAAGACAAGGAAAGAAGACTTGATAATGTCGATTTTTATTTAAGATAGAATTAACATGACTTGATTTTGTTAGATTTTTAAATGACATAGATGTGTAAGAAAGGTAATTGTATAGAAAATGTAAATGTATTCAAGTCAAGTCAGGTTTAAGATAATGTAAAGTTAAAAATAATTGGTATTATAAAGTAGGAATTGAAAGATGTAAAATGGACACATGAACAATGATGTATTGTTTAAATTTGTTATATTATCAATGTATCCCCCCACCCATACACTTATCTTTTATTAACTTTGCTCTTATCTTGTCCTCAAAATACTAAAGGAGTTCCATTGTGCATAAAACAAATCTAAAATCTTCCATACAGACAGATGAGATAAACAGTGAAAATCTGCTTTAAAATTTGTAACACCTTTAGACCAGACTAGATAAGAGATAAGATGGGTGTTGTGTTATATTTTTTGTCTTAATTGGGCAACACCATACATTGTGCAATGGGGGAAATTTCGTGGAGACAGCATTGGTCTAATCTTATAGATATTCAACTGTCAAGAGATCTTTAACTAGCACGAACTAGCAAACAGGACCTATGTTTATTGCATCATCAGAACTAGAACTTTCATATTAGCCCTTCAGACCTGCAGGTTGACAAATTGGAAGGTTTTTATCTTATTCTATTCATGAATTGAACTCTAGACCTTCAGGTTAGCACTGACACCCAACTCACTGAGCACTTTGGTTCCCTACATAGTATTTCAGATTACAGTAACTATTTTTAAGGCTTGAAAGATAAATTCTATTAGCCAAAATTCTACTGTCATGCAAAGTTGCTGGTTAGACCTGAAACATCAGCATCAAATAGATGAAAAATCAATGGATTCAATTTGACTTCCTCATTGAGATATGTGTTAGATTTTACGACTTATTATGCTTGTGTATGGTAAATTAGTTTCCAATCATAACATGATTGTTGCTTGCTAGATGATAAGTCTCGGAACAATTTGATTCAGTAGTCACAGCTTTCAACAGTATGAAAATGGCTCTATGCAAATACCTTTGTTCAAGATTTCTGGCATTGGACTGCACTTTTTGAATTGTTTGTGTTTTCCAATGAAGATATTCGATTATGTAAAAGTATTCAAACTAATGTTATATAAATTGGTCATTATGGCTACAAGACTAAGAGGTTTAAGAATAGTAACACACTTTCAATTCGCTTTTTGCAAAATATTGATTAACTAGACTAATGTGATTCTGGAATGTTAAGTTTCACGTCTGTTTTGTTTAATGAATGGAGAATAGGGCGTGAATTACCATCTGGTGATTAGCAGCAGGCAAGGAAAAGAAAATCTTGTAGTTTAAAATGCATTAGGAAAACATTTTTTTTTCAGACATTCTTGGCACCCCTTTTTTCAGAGAGTCCATTTAGCTTCTGTTTATTTGATATAATATTTAAGTGGACCTATAACTCTGTTGGTAGACATGATTGTTTTGTTCACCTCCATCCTATTAAGAAGATCTATGTCTAAAGTCTAAACAGTATCATTTCTTTTTTCATAAATTTGTGACATTGAGCACTGTTTAACATACTGTACATTGTCTATTTACAACTACATGTACATGTTTTTAGTGATGAGGTTATCTGGAAGGAAGTGTACAACAGCTCAAATGTACATTGTTAAATCTGACCATTCACAGATTATGTTAATGTTATCTATTGCTAGATAGACTTTGGTAACATTTACAGTAGCAAGTTATCAAAGACTATTACAGAATAACCAGAAGGATGAAACAGTTTAATCTGTGTAAAATGTCAGCATCCTGTACTGTTTAATAGATGGTAAAGGGTTATCATTGAATTCTGTTCTCTGTAAAAAGATGGCTCTTTATTGATAGATTTCAGTGGAGAATTCTTTTCATGCTTTGTTTATAAGAAGCTTTTAAAGAGTTTGTTTATGCATTAGCTGTATAACTTTAACAAAAAATAAAGAAAAGTGATGTTAAAAGTCAATGTTATGTAATGGAGAGTTTTATCTGAAAATATAAATATAGCCCTTGATCTGTTTACCATTTACTATGATGAAAGACTACAAGCAATGAAGTGAAAAACCATCAAAATTCACCAGTTTAGAAAACTGATTTATTTTTCATAGACTCTGAAAGCAGACAGAATGGATTGAAATAACACATATTGTATGTGTACTCTATGATACTCTGATTATGTATCCAAATTATATCAAATTTGAAAACCAAAATCATGGATTGAAATAACACACATTGTGCATTATGTACTGGAAGCAGAAAGAATGGATTGAAATAACACATATTGTATGTGTACTCTATGATACTCTGATTATGTATCCCAATTTATATCAAATTTGAAAGCAGAAAGAACTGATTGAAATAACACATATCGTGTATTATGTACTGTATGATACTCTGATTATGTAGCAAAATTATATAAAAGCAGAAAGAATGGATTGAAATAAGACATATTGTATATGTACTCTATGATACTCTGATTATATAGCTAAATTATATCAAATTTCCATCTTAATTACAGCTTAAATAAATCTTTTCTTTATTCAAACTAATCTTCTAATAAATGTCAGATTGAGGTAATAATAAGAAAAATAAATCATAAGATCACATGGTTTGTTTGCTTTGAATTATAAATGAGAATTGTATGTAGGTAATGTCCTTGATTTGAAGACCAATTGGAGTTTTTTTAAATTTTGGAGTAGTTCTTGTAAATAGTTATTAATTTTGCAAAAATATCTTCTTTGTAAATGAGCAGGGTTACTGCGTTACTTTATATTGCAGCTGAGCAAGAAATGTTACTGATTGCCATTTGCTTAGCACGACAATTTGTTCTCCAATCTCATTCCCCTCATAAAGATCAAATTGGTTTAGGATGAAACTTGAGTTGTAAACTCCAGCTTTTTAAAATAGAGAAATGAAACTAATACATCCTATAAGCAAAAGATGGATTTAATGAGATGAAGCAAGAAAATGTAATGTCAATTTATGTAGACGCCTATGGTATATCAGACAACTTTACATTGGAATTTCAGTTAGGGATATTATATTTTTTTTTTAATGACCATGCATGTACATATTGGTTCAGATGTCTAGAAACATTTACATATGTACATATATGACTACAACTGTCTAGACTATGTACATTGAAGTAAAAGTCAAAACACAAACCAAAAAACTCTTGTTTGTAAAAAGCTATTAAAAGTTTGTGTATATCTATCTTTAAATATCAAACAATAAAATTGATTTAGTACAAAACTATAAACATAAATTTGAACAATACAACAACATGCCTTGTTAAAGGGACAGATGCGTCATTATTTTGACCAATCAAACTCTATTTTCAGTACGCACCACTGAAATTTGAGCCTTCATATCTATGTTTGTCCAGAATTATCCACAATGAAAGTTAACAAGATGAGTGGTCTTTTTTGAGACACTGTAATATATAGAAAAGAATATAAAAATACGAAAATTTCTAGTTTGAGATATTTATGAAGGAATTATGCCATGTTCGTACATTTCTAGTACTTCTGAAGCCTATTTACATATTTTCAATACTAAAATCAACCCCTCCCCCCAAAGAACCTGTCCCTTTAAGATAAACTGGAGCAATTTCAACTACCATCCTACTTGATTTGAAAAGTATCACAGGCCAGACTGATCATAAGTTCCACTTAATTACATTTGTTGATTTAAAAGGAGCCTTTGTGAACCCATTTACTCAATGAAATTAAACTAATGTTTTACCCATTAGCCATTTTGTTTGTTCTTCTTTAAACCTATCAAAACATCTTTTATTTTCTTACAAAATTAGGGTCATGTCAGTTCACTGAAACTCGTTGTTTTCTTGAAAAATATTGTCTATTGTATTTAACCTATTTATCAGTTGATGAACCAAGGAAGGCACAATGAATCTTTCCTTTGGAAATTGAGAAGCAATCACAATCAATGTTTTTGATTTCAATGGAAATTGCATATAAAGAAAATTTTATAATATTGTCTTTTTCTAGTAAAATATTGCTTAGTCAGACGATTTTGCCTTTTTAAACAGATTTTTAAAGGGACAGATTCACCATTTTTAAGGGATGATATGGGTCTTGAATATTTTATTATGTAAATATTCTTCTAAAGTACTAGAAATGTACAAAAATCACATAATTTCCTCGAAAATTAAAAAAATCAGAAAATTCTTTTATATAGATGCCTTTCTAAATATATCAGTGTCTGAAGATAAGGCGACTCGTCTTTTTAACTTTTAAATGTGGATAATTCTGGACACACATGGATATGAAGGCTGAAATTTGGACAGTCACTTAAACAAATTATTATGAACTTTTAGAATTTTCCAATTCTATCATATCTTGGATTGAATGGATTGTATATACCAAATGTTACACTAGAAGCGACAAGACAAAACATGAAAGCAATGGGAACCAAGCAGATTCCTTTGCAAGACATTTCATGCAGTGCAATTTTTTTTTGCTAGAACCAACATTAGTTTTTAGAATGAACTATGTGAACCTGTGTAGTGTGGGCGTATATAAAAGATTTTAAAGTGATATTTATATATTCATATCTAGATTGCCTCAGGATTACTGTGTATATTTTATATGTATATGTATATTGATATAACAACAAAAAATGCAGTTTTTCTGCATATTTGCACCTGCATAGGTATAAATAAAAATAGTCATCTATCATTTTGTGGATGTTCAGGTGGCAATATGAACGTGAAAATCTAATACAGCTGAACGAATCGGCGAATAAATTATATGTACTTTCAGCAAAATGAAAAACAGTTATTTTGTTTTATTTTTATTAATGCATTTGATATGAGGTTAATAAGTTGAAATTGACAGAGAACCAAGCTTAAAGATGGGTTGATTTGTTAAGCAGTTTTGGGCCTGTTCGTTTATAAAAAACTTGCAATAAAAATTTGTCGCAAGTGTGCAGTTATACATTAATGTATATGAACAAAAAAGCAATGTAACATTTATTTGTTTTGTAATTTTTTGTTATTAATGCTTTTAATATGAGGTTAATAAGTTGAAATTGACTGAGAACAGAGATTTAAGATGGTTTGATTTGTTTGAGCAGTGTTGATAAATAAACAACAGCTTGTATTCAAGTAGTTTTTATCAATCTATAGGTAGACTGAAAGAGTAATATAGTATAAGAGGATAGTTAGAACACCTCGTAAAAATACCTGTCTCCCTTATAAAACTATCAAATACAGTCAGGCCATATAAATACATCAAACGTTTTGCCCTTAAAATACCTTCTCTTCAATTTATTGACAATTACTTGATGTTTAGTTTATGATTTGAAACATTATGTTAGTTATCAAGTGTGAATATCTCTTATAATAACTTGACCCTTTTCAAACTATAAAGGCTCATGTTTGTACATTTTATTATATATTACCCTTTTCATATCTCACCAATGACCCTTCTTTCCAATTATCCCTTATCAGCCAGATGCTCTGCTGCGTTTTGCTTCTTGAATTTTTTACATTTTGTTAAGTATATTGCTCAGTTGCATTTTGCAAATACCTTAAATCTCATGTGCACGTTGCAAATAAGTGCTCTAAAATTATATGTGGTAATTTCATGCCTGACTACATACAGAAGGAATAGAAACGCAAAAAATACTTCACATTTAAGTAATCCCAGCTTTCTTTATCGTAGGCATAATATAACATCCCTGAATTTGTCTGATGAAAAATCGGTTTAAATTTATAAGCATGTATAGTTTTATGAAATGTGGTAGTAAGTTATGTTGACTTTTTTACTCCATGAAAAATATCACAAGAGTTGGTAGAATGTAAATGATCTCTTCAAACATGGAAGAATTTATTTTAGATTATTCCCCCTCTAGACCATTGACTTGCATGAGAACAATATGTAAATGTATCGCCTGAAGAACTATTATCATTTGGCAGAAAACAGGGTTGTCTGTATATAATTTGTTACAGGCGCTACGAAATTTATATAAATAAAGTAGTTTTCCTAAAGAGCAGGTGGTTCTTACCAAGGTGGCTGGAAGGAAATTAGGTGCCAAATACTTTGACTTCCTGTGTTCTTCCAGGAATTTATTCTTCCTTATTTTCAGACAGTTTTGTTAAAGAATATATTCTTTGATCAGCCAATAAACACACATCTACAGTAAAGTAAAGCATTAATACATAATATATGAAAGAAGTCTACTTGTATTGGCACTGTTCATGTAATTGACAACTCTGTATCAATGATGTATCTACTTGACAGAGCCAAGTAGACTTGATGTATCTATTTGACAGAGCTCAGTATTCATAATGTATCTACTTGACAGAGCTCAGTATACTTGATGTATCTATTTGACAGGGCTCAGTATTCTTGATGTATTTACTTTATAATACAGTGTCCTTGACTTATCTACTTTACTTTACCGTTTCCTTTATGTATCTACAGTGTAATACAGAAAATACAGATATTGATGTTTCTACAGTATCGATTATGTAAACTTATCTAATCATATCCAAGAATCTGCGAATGGTGCACAGGGTGCAGAGTTTAGTACTTATATGTACCTACAAATACAAAGAAACAAAGGAATTACATGCAATGACTTTTATGTCTGTGGTTGATAAGGAAAGTCATAGTTAATCTAATATATTCCTACCAGGTGTTTTCATTTAGTTAGTGATTAAATCTATACCTAACACCTAACACCCATTAGGTGTTACCTAGTGGTAGAATATAATTACCTTTATAATAATAATAATAATAATAACTTCAGTAAATGTTGAATTATATACAGTACCTTATCTCCTTTGTGCAATGCATTTTTTGTTGAGCAGGACAATGATTAGACCAACTCTTGTAAGCAGCATGTTTGTGGTCAAGATATTTGCCAGACAAGTGAAAGTCTTTGAAGTTAACATTAAAATGTTTTGGAATTTTTATTGGACATGTTGTTGATCCAGGAACAGGACTCTTAATAAATCATTAGGTGTTTCTTTATATAACTTATATAATAACCATTATCATATACGTAACATTTGTTAATATAAATTATTGACTGACATAAATAAAAATTACACACTGAATTAACTTGATTTGAATTATTAATTATTTTCATTGATCAATTTACATTCAATTATTGGTGCCAAAGTCAATCAATTCAGTTAAAGCCACTATGTTTTACATGTACATCAGTCTGCACTAATATTTAAACATATTAGAGAGATTTTTCCTAATATACCATCAATACCAGGAACACTGCATTGAAGCCATTCGCCAACATCAAGCATGTTTGATATCATTCACCATAGACTCGTTCGGCAACTGTGTCCACTCGGCAGAAGTTTATTACAAACTTTCCTATAACTCAACCAATCACAGACGCCCAAAGCATTACATGACAAATAAAATGGCGACCTCCAGTGATGTAATATGGAGTGGAGAAAAGGAAGAAGAATTATGTTATGGTAGTTCAGGCATTCGCCTTAAAACCAAAAGAACTTCCAGTGCAACTGCAACTTTTCGCTTCTTTCTGGACACAACCAATTCTATCATGTGACTAAGTGCATAAAAGTTGGCGACATACAAGTTTCCTACACTCAAAGCAATTTTGTTCAATGGTGTAGGCTATGGTACATATTTCATCATAGCTTCCTTACATAGCTACGTTAAACAAATTTCTTTTTTTGTAAATCATAAAAAATCATTTAAGTAAAACCAAAAGTTTTACATTGAAAATAAACTTTTAAAGAGTGATAATGGCGAAAACCTCTCCATTATTTTGTTGTTTGAAGATAATTAAATGGTTGAATGAAGATAATATATATAGAATGTATTGTTGATATTCACTTTAAATATAGTTTCATCATTATTATTTAGATAATAATATTACACACTTGAATTGTGGTCGAATTTTTAAATCAATTTTCATGGTGAGTTATAACCTAGACCTGCATGGTTTTTTCCTCTTTTTTTGTTTCTTTCCCTAAATCCTAATATTACCACCACAAATCAGCTGTCCTGATGAGGATTTTTTAATCCAAAACATGTCTGCATGAGATGAATACTTGTGAATAAAGTTTTGCGAATTTATGAAGTTTCTCAAAAACTCTGGTATTCAGAACCAATTTTGCTTATAATTTTTATGTACTTTTTTCGTTATTAATTTGAAAATAAGGTTCAGATACAAACATTTTCAGATTTAACAAAATCTTATTGTATAAAATTTTTATAGTGAAAACAATTTTGTTATGTCAGCTGTTCAACTCATTCCAAATCATTTTGTTCTGTTAAAATTGTGGCAAGATATTTCTCCAAAAACCTTTTAACTAACTTGATCATAAAATGTAAATACAAAACTGGTTTGAGAATGGTTTTATGGCTTCTGTTAAATGAAGTTAAAACACAAGCTAGTATAAAATATGGTGTAAAAAATCGTATGGAATGTGAATAGCAGCAGAAATACCATTCCGTTCAAACGGTAGAAAAATGTCAATAAGATGAAGTAGTTTCTGGTCAGATTTCTACCATTGGTAGGGGGTGACTTTATATTGTTTATATAAATATAGAAACTAGCAGAAGGAACAGGTGATAAAATTCCACCTTTCTGTGGAGCAGACGTGTTCACTGGAATGTGTTTTGTCAGATCAGAAATCATGCAGGGAAGAAAATGAACGGAAGTTAAGAGTTTTATGTATAAATAATTAACTCCCTGTGGCAATCAAAGAATAACTGATGCTCATAGCATGTCCAAAACTTCTGTTCCTTTTTAATGATATTTCCAACCTATACTCAACATGCACACCAATTGCTTTCAGGATGCCAAGTTAAAAATGATTAATTCTCTGGTGGCTAAGGTTATAAAAAGATTTCACGCTAAACGTTTTAAGCTTGATTAAGCAGTATGTAACCTCTGGTGTTACTGTTTATGGTTAAGATAATGAAACTGTGTGTTGGTGAATAAATTAAAAATGTATTTTTGATATGAGTTAACGAGGGAAATTCAATGCCAAACACCATCTCAATATCATATAAAACCACCAGCATCTTTTTTCTTTGATTAATTTAAAAATTAAATTACAATGCGAAAACTTAATTTTTAGAATACTTTTTGAGGCCATTTTATTTTTGAAACTTAAAATCATTTTGTAACATTGTTTCAATATCATGAACTCTTACATTTACATTGCACTTGCCATTTTGATTTCCTATAAATAAACCAAGTACTAACAAGTACCCACTCCAATCCTAGTTCTGTTGTTCCTGTAATTCCCCAAAAAAAAAAAAACCTAGACAGATTATGTGGTCACTCTCATTAATATCACTTAAAACCAAATGGTATTGAACAAAAAAGTTTTTAATAACAAAATAATCTGCAAGGTATCTCATTTTAATTCAAACAGTTCTAAGGCTTAAAAACAACTTGACACTGTGCATTTACCATGAACACTTTATAAATTGTTGATATTTATTCAGCTGACTGTTCTATGCATTACATATCAAATATGTATTCAACTGTATATCAAAGGGGAATAATTATCAAACATTTATACTGAAACATAATTCATTATTACCACTATTATACACCAGTGTATTGTTGCAAAAAACACCTTGCCAAGAAAACAAATTAACATGAGATCTGCCATTTTGTTACAAGATAAAAGCTGGATATTATTAAAAATCCATATGGTTAGTATCTTCTTTGATGGCATAGTGATGTAACAATATAGATTTTTTTTATTTATAACAGTTTGTACATGGAAAGTGTTAAAGGGATTACCTCATCTAATTTATTTTCCTTCTTGTTGGTGATGTGATGTTCTTCCTTTTGAGCATCATTGAACAGTTGCTATTTTTCTGTGTATTGAGGCTAATGTTGTGCCATATTGCATATTGATATTTCAGTTTGAAAAATCCAAAGAAGAGGTTTCCCATACATAGCTAATTTGCATCATCTCCACACAAATAGATTTAAATGCAAATAAAATTTGAGGGTTACATTGAACGATTATTCTGCTCAATTTGTTTTTTAAAGGTGCTATGAGCTGGTAAGAGACCTACACCAAGATATGCCTTACATTTCATTTGATTCAATATACAATGGATTCATTAAAAGAATTCTGTTCTATGTTATTGCTGAAAAAAAGTGTATATTAATCAATTAGCTTTTAGGGCATACATTATGCATGCAGTGTATATAATTATTCAGTGAATACTCTTTGATACTTATTTAGATGAAATTTTGGTTATACTGTCTTCAAAACCATAACATTGAATTACTTAAATTCTGTTTTGTCAGGGGCTCTTCTATGAATTGAAGAGGGGGGGGGGGGCGCGGACATTTAACTGTTAAACGAGGATTATTCTTTCCAAGTGTAAGATCGTAAGAAATTTGAATCTGAAGCTTGGGGTTGGGGCTGCTGGGCTATGTTCAGCTCTCAGTTCCCTCCACCAACCCATTTGGAAACACCAAGTTGCGGTGCACTAGAATTATGGAGCTTTATGTGCAGACTTTTGAACTTATTTAACTCACAATTGTCTGTAAAAGTGTTTGATTTTTCAAACAGCTACCTACTTTAACCTCTATTTATAATATTTAATTTGACTAAATATTGATATTATATTAAAAACAGTAATATAAAATGTTCCTTTGAAGTTTGAAACTCAATAAAGATTACATATTGGCTATGAATGAAGTTCAAATCCTTCCAAGTTATATTTTCTTGTTTGACTTCCCTACAGTGATTTATGTGAAAGATAATATTAAATTCATGTTGGTGGATTGACAGTAATTTTCAAGTGCAGGTTTGTTTACCGAATTAATCAAAAAAAAGTTTTGTAGACTTTGTGAATGAATTGAGGTGGCTCCCTTCTGTCAATTTATCATTCATTCAACGCTGTGAAAGATAAAGGGTGTTTAGATAATAAATTGTCAAATTAAGTCTCTTTTTTATAATCTTCAAGGATCGTCTTTGATATATGTTTCATAATATATAGTCTTGAACAATTACTTGTGATAGATCCCACAAGAGACATTTGAGTGTCTGGATGATTGAGTCAATTTTTGCATAAATTGACACCCTTTTCTTTCAATAAATCTTTTTTAAATTAGAGGGTCATGTGATGGCTCATTCAGTAAAAAGTTGAACCTTATTTGTCAACAATTAGGTGCTCCATTTTAATTTTCTCAAGACAAGAGGTTGAGGTCCCAACCAGTGCTTTTAACAGTTGTTTATGTCACCGCATTTAAACCACAGAGTATGTAGGCACTATAAGTGTTTATTCCCCTTTAAAACTTAACTGTGAGAAAAAGTAGAAAAACCAAGTGTTAAAATTTGTTGAGAAAATGCATGATCAATTTTTGACTTGAATTATAAAAAACTATTGTGTATGAGAATTGGGGAGCATCAATTGACACCATTTACTATCTTGTTAAATCTCCTACCATCCTAAAATCTGTGTAAGAAATGGAACAAGGCAATGTTTACTTGGCAGCATAGAAGCATCTTGTAGTGAGATAGTCATCAAAATATTTGCTTATATGATACATCTTTTTTATGTATCAGAATAAAATCTTATGTCCTATATAGTTTAATAGAAACATGTTAATTTTGACAGTCATCATTTTGGGTGGGTATGACCACATCTATAAAAATCTAAAGTGGGACAGAAATGTTAAATTCCAAATCTTCATTTTGTATGTGCTCCATCACATAATATAGACCAAAAACAATTACTGAAAAGTTGTTTCTAATTTTGGATTATTAATCAGAGACATCTAATGTCTCATTTAAAATTAATCAGCGTCATCTGCAGCCATTATCTTTAAAAGTAGATGATAAAGATAAGAGAACTCTTCAAAGATAGCAAGGGAGATAATAAAGCCCCTATTTAACAGATTTTACTTGTTTTGGGACAAACTTAATATACAAGGCCATATTATCCTTTTTTTCAAGTTGGGAGATGTTCTATATAGCTTAGTTATATTAAATTCAAATTCCAGTTGCCATGTTACCAAACTCAGATAGTATGGCACTGTATAACAGTTTTCTCCAATAATGTCTTCCTCCATATGCAACTTCCAGATTATTGCCACCAGACCATTTGATAAGCTTGACCCATTAATTAGTGAATGGCTAATAATTCTGTCATGTCTCTCAGGATTGGTCAAATTCTAATCTAATATCATTGATCAGTTTGTAAAATGACCAGTTGCCAACAATTTGGACATTGGTCAGTCTGGAACTTTTGTAGAATTTAGACAGAGGTTAAACAAAAGGTCAACTTTGATTTTTCGATTCATTGTAATACAGTGTTGGCAAAACTTAACCAGCTCTTTATAGTCCATTCAATAATGGTATGACCTTGCAGTGACCTTTAAGGTCAACATCATAAATTAGTCTGATCTGTGTGTTTTATCAACCAGCTAATTGACGGCTCATTTTCTGGCTGAACTGAATTTTCATTGAACTGACCACCTTGTTTGACTGCTTGGATCAGCCACTCTGTATTTTATGAGATCTTTAGGGACCTGTAATTGGCAGTTTAGTTTCTCTTCACAATAGAATTGTTTTATTATTTGACTATATGAAGATTAGAGATCAATTCAACATGGGATATTGTTATAATATGCTTCAGGGCAATATCATTTTTCAGTTTTTATTCATTCATAATTTTATTTGATTATTCAGCTATTTTTTTCTACATTGTATAGTCCTTGAAATATTTAAAAAATATTATGAGGATAAGAATTCTTTGCAATCTTATTTATTTTGATGAAGTTCTATGGTGGGAAGAACAAACAAATGTCATTTTTTGAAGAAAAAAGTATTTTGACAATTGCATTACATCTGACAATGCTAGAAAACTAATTCAAACTATTAAGGACACATTCTAAGATGTATTTGTATTGATTTCTTAAATTAACTTTAGAAATATACTTTTGAAGTATTTGGAATAAACAGCAAAACCGTAAAGATGATATTCTTGTACAAATGTGATCTAAATTGTTACTCCAATGTTTATGGTTTCTGCTTTCTCTTTATAATATGCTTAAAGCTTTATTTTGTACCATTTCTATTTGCAACTTAACATCCTTGGTTCCTTAAATTGCAGAAAATGTTAACTACAATATGGCATTGCTCATTTAAATATAACAGCAAATGCGAAGGAGTCCTTGGACAGAAAATCTAAATGCATATTATAAAGAGTCTCGCTGATACACATACACACAGTAGAAGACCTCATCAGAATACATTCAATGTAGTCAACGTTGATTAAAATGCGTGTGTATATATAATGTGAGATGAGAAGGGGGTAAAATACAGGATGTATGAACCTTGTACTTTATATATCTCACTATAATATACTTGTGAGAAATTACCCATACAAACTAATTTATATTGAAGCATCTACATCTACTGTTATTCATAAACTTACACTGGTATATTTACTGAAGCCGTTGCTTGTTTTAACCAAAAATTTAACATACTGGCTATTTGCACCGTCATGATGCGTGTTATTTATGGCTGCTAACAACGGTACGGATAGAATAAGACATAATAGGCCCACTAGTTTTTTGGATTAAATTTTTTGAAGTGTGAAGCCATTTTGATTGTCAAGAATGATATTAGGGTTATGTAGGGATTTTTACTCTTAGTCCTTGGTTCCTGATCTTTTTGACTCTACAAAAACCTTTTATCTTGTAATACTATACTCTGCTCTACCATCTTCCTGAAGAATAAACAATTGACAGTGAATAGAGTACAATGGTCAAGACATGGATCAAACCAGGAACTAGTTTGACAGACAAGTTTCATAAATTTATTCTTTCATATCAGAGAACACTCATTGAAAAATTGTCTCAAGAGCTGCTTAGCTTATCCCAAAGTGTGCTCAGAAGGATCCCAATCTTGGGAATAAGGGATGTATTCCACTGATATATTAGCTCAAACACAATTCTAAATGTTAACTTTACTGTAACAAGAACTTTTTGCAAAGTTCAATCTGTGTATGAAGCCCTTCTGGCAACAATTAAGAAACTTTCAGTACAAAACTTTAGATAACAATCATAAACATCTCTTCCTGTATTCAAAAGAAATTATTATATTTTTAAAACATGAAAAATTGCATGCTGAAACCATTTATATGAAATGTAAACTAACTTTGTTAAATTTCAGACAAGTATCATTTTTGTTATCAATTTAAAGTTTTTAAAAGAATTATAAAAAATAAGGTGTTGATGTTATTGCTCTGTTTATAAACTTTTTTCACCACTTTGATTTTTTGATTTCTTAGATATGTACTTATCATTCCAAAAATTTAGATTATATAGTTGATTTCTTGACATTATTTTGGCTTTTTTTTCTGAAGAGAGATATGTGCTAGCTTCATAATAACTGAAATTATGTCTAAATCCCCATGCGTTCAATGATTAATGGGTTTTTGTTATATTGTGAAATCAATTTTGGAATATTTATGCAAGATTTAAAATTCTGACATGTTTTTTTTTAAAAAATAGTGTGATTTTCAATATTTGAGAATGATATGTGTTAGCTTCATAATAACTGAAATTATGTCTAACTCAGTCTCCAAGCGTTTATAATATATGAGGTTTTGTTGATATTGTGAAGTAAATTTTGGAATTCATATGCAAGATTAAAAATTCAGACTTTTTCTTTGGTCTGAGTTTCAAAATTTGGTAAACAAAAATTTCTTCATTAGCATTATATATAACTCTTTATAATAATTTGGGTAATTTTGAGATAAAATCATCTTTTTGTACAGTGGTGTAACCTATTTTCGTGGATATATGGATTCAACACCGAATTTCATCAAAGTAAAAGAAAAGTAAAAAATTTTTATGTCTTAGATGTTTCCTCAGATATTCTACAAAATAATAGAAATTGGTTTATTTCGATTTTCTTAATGAATCCTTCAGTTTGACCCATATTTCATGAGCAACCAACTCGGGAACTGCGGCAGAATGCGTCACCTATTTTCGTGTAGAATGTTTGATCTATAAATAAGTCTAGAAAAACATGTTGTATGTATGGATACCGGGTGGTATAATTAACTTCTCTTAGTATTTATCTTTAATATCAATTCATTATAACTAGTGACAATTCCTTCAAAGAATCACGATTTAAAAAAAAAATAGTGACTGACAAAATATGATACGTAGCGTGATTTATTGCTAAAATTCACTGAAACAACATAAGAATATGGTCCAATTTGTGTTCCATAGAACTTTTCTGCTGACATGCAATCCGCTAGTTGATCATGTGACTTCATTCATTGGATTATATTCTAGCAGACGACACTTGGAATTCCAATTACCGCTCGGGATTATAATGAAATTCGGCCGATAAAAAATGGTGACGTTTGGTAATAAGTGAAATCCGCCATTTTGTATTTGTCAAAGTATACATTAATACATTTTACCTTGCTTGAAACTACTGGATTCATTCTACTAGCTGATATTGTACAGAAAACCCATTTTTATTAAATTAAAGTAATGCGGAGGTCGAGCAAAGTCGCTCATGTAAATTATTAATCATTTCCGAAAATCCACGAATAATAGGTTTCCATGAAATTAGGTTACTTGACTGTATGTCATAAACATATCTGTCACTGAACATGCAAGAAAACTATTTTTTTTCAGAATATTTGATTTCATTGAATTAATGGAAAAGTTTTTATAAATAAAGATATGGTTTCCTCTGTTTGCCCTATACCTGATCTGGGAAGCTGTGACATCCAACCAGTTAATGTGCTAGAGGGCAACAATTCCCTCTGACAATTATTTTATGATGAATTGATTCATTTTCATAATGCATACAACACAATTATTATTGAATCAAACAGTTTAAAATCCAATCTAACAGTTTACATGAGGTATTGATTGTTAATAACAAGATATAAAGAACTTTCAGTGCTAAAAACAACATGGAAATAACATACTAATAACAAGATATAAAGAATTTTCAGTGCTAGTAACAACATGGAAATAACATACTAATAACAAGATATAAAGAATTTTCAGTGCTAAAAACAACATGGAAATAACATACTAATACCAAGATATAAGAATTTTCAGTTCTAGTAACAACATGGAAATAACATACTAATGACAAGATATAAAGAACTTTCAGTGCTAAAAACAACATGGAAATAACATACTAATAACAAGATATAAAGAACTTTCAGTGCTAGTAACAACATGGAAATAACATACTAATAACAAGATATAAAGAATTTTCAGTGCTAAAAACAACATGGAAATAACATACTAATAACAAGATATAAGAATTTTCAGTTCTAGTAACAACATGGAAATAACATACTAATGACAAGATATAAAGAACTTTCAGTGCTAAAAACAACATGGAAATAACATACTAATAACAAGATATAAAGAATTTTCAGTGCTATAAACAACATGGAAATAACATACTAATAACAAGATATAAAGAATTTTCAGTGCTATAAACAACATGGAAATAACATACTAATAACAAGATATAAGAATTTTCAGTTCTAGTAACAACATGGAAATAACATACTAATGACAAGATATAAAGAACTTTCAGTGCTAAAAACAACATGGAAATAACATACTAATAACAAAATATAAAGAACTTTCAGTGCTATAAACAACATGGAAATAACATACTAATAACAAGATATAAAGAATTTTCAGTGCTAGAAACAACATGGAAATAACATACTAATAACAAGATATAAAGAACTTTCAGTGCTAAGAACAACATGGAAATAACATACTAAGAAAAAGATATAAAGAACTTTCATAATAATAACCAAATGGAAATAACATACTATTAAACATGATATAAAGAACCCTTAGTGCTAAGGACACACAAAGTTAAATAACAATATATAAAAACACACATAGTTATAAAATAACAAGATATGGTTATATAACAAGATATTAAAACACACTTAGTTAAGTAACAAGATATAAGAACCTCCATAGTTTAATAACAAGTCTAAGAATTTTTTTTATTATGCTCAAGGATATCAATATTTTTGTTCAGACAAACTCAAGATTTCATTATTACATGACACTAGTACTGCAGTAAACCAGACCAAATGTCAAGTACTGATATTAGACAGTAATTTTCCTTGTCAAATCAATCTGTTGCTAAGGCTCTTAACACAAAACTCTCCACACCAATAAATTTGTAGAACAGTTCTGTCATACAGAAAGAAATCACTTTTATTATTTTATGCTCTAAGGCATCTAAAGACTTTTTTAACTTTTATTATTTTTGAGCATACAGTTATCATATATATACCTTACTTTTGCACTCAAAGTGAAATATTTAACACCTGATGCCATTCTACATCTGAGTTGATCCACTTCTCCACAACAATTTGTAGAACAGTTCTGTCATACAAAAACAAATCATTTTAAAATTGACTGTGTAAGGCACTTCAAAACGTTTTTACTTTTGTCATTCATTAGCATACAATTGTCCTTGATATACTTTAATTTGGCACTGAAATGCAGAAATTTGGCACACCTGATATCACTCTACAATTTGGCCAATCTCATTACATAAAGAGTTACACATATTTTGATAAGGAATATGAATTTGGCAATTAGAAACATGAGTTATAGAATCCAGGCCCCATATGCTCGAAACGATCTTAGCGTAAGGACGTCTTAGGGTCTTAATATCCTAACATTGTTTTTAGGCTTTCCTAGCGCTATTCAAGATTGTTTCAAGAATACCGGGCCAGATTCCTTACTTGAAGCAAAAAAAGTACTGGTCATCTTTCACATTAGGTGATCTGTAAGGATTAGTATTCCTTCCCTAGTAGCACAAGTGTGGACTTAAAAAAGAATTAGATTTAAAGATTAAATTAGATTTAAAGATTAAATTAGATTTAAAGATTAAATTAGATTTAAAGATTAAATTAGATTTAACGCCTTTGTAATTGTCTAAAAATCTATTTATATTAACTTAATACAATCCAAAGTGTTTAATGTTGATATGTGTGAAATACTTGAAACGCAGTCTGCAGAAGTCTGCTTAGTTCAAAATACTTTAGCTTCCTGACCCTATGTCAATTGCATATTGTATCATTTTACAATTGAATATTACTTGGTGGGTGGTATGGTAGACCATATGTAAAACTTCATTTTATATATATATTGCCTTAAAACGGATGTTTCCATCTTATTTAATCATTCTTATTTTACATTTCAGGTCTTATTTCAACAACTGATCGTGAATTAGATCGTGAAACTCAAGATGAACATGCTTTAGAGGTTAGTGAGATTTTTCATATTCTTTTTTGACAGCTTGGCAAAGGTCGCAATTTAAAAGGAATTTTGGAAGGTGTTAACAAATCTGTTATTTTATATGCAGTTATTGTAGAATTTATTTCTGAAGACAAAAATATGATATCTTTTGATATTTTGACACTTTGATTGTTAAAATTGGCACGGAAGAATATATAACACAGGGAAGATTATATAACACTGTGTTTTATTTATTAGTAGATGTGTAACACTAGTTTGTTTAAGCATGTTAAAAAAAGGTTTATTTATGCAGATAGGCAGTAAGATAGTTATCTGCTACATGCTAATTAACGCTATTTCTATGAATGTGTTCAGAGCTAACATACAGAAGTCAGCTATAAATTTACTGTTTTATCTCTTCCATGACAGTATTTATTGTAAATGGTTCAAGATTGCTTGTTTTTAACGCCACATGCCTGGTGGTCTGTAGACTTGAAAATATTTAAAGAGTTGTTAAGTAGTTTATACCCAATTTCTTCTGAAATCTCTTCTTACACATGCCTTTAATTTCACTCAATATGCAATGAATATATTCATAAGATGGAAATTTTATTTTGAAATATTTGATTTGAACTTTATTTTTTTATTTAAACTCTATTTAAGGTGTAAGACTGGAAATTTTGAAACTTTTGAATATGGAAATTTACAATTTATGATAAATGAAAAAAAAAATCTAAGTTTGTTTACACAAAACACTAACAGCATGTATGCATTTTTATTACATAAAATGAATATTTATGAGGTTATAACCTAATAAAGTGGAAGTTTTTCACTGGATATTGAAATTCCAATTTTTTTCCAAATTTTATGCTGTACATCATTTGAGAAAACCTTATTGCACTCTGATGTACAACATTATGCTTGAATTAGGTCAAAAGAAGTTCTTAATATAAAGGAATTTTGATATAATATAAGTATGGTATAAATGGGAAACAAATTTTCTGAGTAATTAATAAAACATACAAACATTACTGGCTGCAGTATTAACATGGGCATGAAAATAAATACAAATGGTAAATTAACCTTGAAATATGTGCATTATTCTTAATGAATAATATAAAACATCTTGCATGATGCCATAATTTGTATACTGTTTGAAATTTTCATGCATTGTTGTTTGACTTTTTTTTGGAACAAGTCCATTTAATGTAACCAATTTTCACTTAGAAAAGTAATTCAGCAAACATTTTCTCAGAAAGATGCATTAAAGGGACAGGTTTGCCATCCGTTTGACCAAGCATACCCTAGTCTCAGAAACTGGAATTTTTAGCTAAGCTAGCGTTCAGAGTTTACCGTCAAAATTCTTCTTCTTCAAATACATTTGTGTCCAGAATTTCAAAGTTGAAAAAACGACTTGTCTTTTCTTGATACTTTACAGATATAGAAAAGACATATACAGAAATAGAAAGTCAAATTCCTAGTTTGAGGTATATTTAAAGGGATTGTGCAATTTTTGTGCAGTTCTAATACTTCTATTTACGTATATTCAATTATTATGAAATAAAAACTTAGATACATGTAATTGAAAGAGAAAGCTTACAGTCAGAAACCTACTTTGATATTGTGACTCAAGTTAAATATAGGCCACAAAATTGTCAGTTTATTTGAACAATTAAAATAATTATCATAATAAAGTATAATTATAATATATTATATAAATAATATTTATAAACAATGTGAAATGCTAAGTGTACATGTTTTATTTTATGGCCTATTTATAAGTTATGATACAATTACATTTATGGCATTTTGATATACTACATTTTTTAGCTACATAAAAATTTCTAAAAAAAAAAATCTATCTTTATAAATGCAGTAATCAAAGAATCTTAAAAATTGCTAAATTCGCATGGTTGTCATTTCTAAATTTGTGGAGCCATGACGTTAGAGTCCTTTTAATATTATGCAAAAATACTGTAATTGGGTGGAATAGTGCAGCTTTTATCAAAAATTTGTGGTTTGGAAATAGATATCTTAAAATTACTTAGAAAGTAGAACTTCATTGCTGAATCACTCTTTTATAAAAATTTAAAGATAAGACCTCTGGTATAAGATTTGAAAGCAATTTAATGTCTTCTAGATGTTCATTATTTACCGTGGTGAAGATGTATCTTTTTTCTCAAGTGGCATTTCTTGCTTGATAAAAAAGGTTGCACTTTTATGCCCTGAAAAAATATTTAGTAAAATTTGTTAGTCCATCTATTTTGAATTTACTGGTCTAAGTTAACAGTTAATTTATTCAGTTTGAGTCACAGTGACCCTATCACCATATCTTATCTCATCAAAGATACAAGACACTTCTTTCATCTTGAGACTTAAACTGCCTCCAGGTGGTAGCAACAGACAACCGAATGACGTCCACATTATTATCAGTATAGATTGATATACTTCAATTGATATTTTTATGGTTATTTTATGATTTGTAAATGACGTTTTGATTTGATGTATGTAAAATATAGGTTACAATAACTTTCAGTTGTATGTTAGTGGAATTTAATCAGATGGTCATAGGTCAATATTCGAAAATAGATAAAAGTACCTTCAGGTGGAAGCTGTCCAAAATATATTAACTGAAGAATGTTGCTTATTTCCTTGTTTTGATATTAACTAGTTCTGGAATTGAAACTTGATCTAAAAATTCATTTTCATGGTCAGGTTTTTGTCCAATTCATCATTTAGACTATTTAATCAAGATCAGAAACTATTTTTATATATTAATTTAATTTTCAAGTATCATTTTACAATGTTTCTATAATTTGTAAGTATGCTTCAGAGAAAGAATTGAAAGACACCCTGAAGTACAATATTTCAGATGTAGCAGCTAGAGATGGATATATTAATGAAAAGATAGGTCCAAAGACAAAAAATATCTTGCATAATTTTGACTTGGAAGATTCCAGCTTTTGCAAAGGAAATGTTTAGTAATGAGTTACAGGCTATACTTATTTACAATCTATAAGACTCTTAAAGGGACAGATTCACCATCAGTTTGAACAATTGTACCTATCTAAGCTAACCAAGAATAGTGTTCATAGCTTACCATTGAAATTTAAGCCTTTATATCTACGTTTGTCAAGAATTATCCGCTTTTGAAAGTTTAAATTACAACTTGCCTTTTCATGAGACTCTTCCATACATAGAAAAGGCTGTTGTTCCTAGTTATAAGTATTTTTTAATGAAATATGCAATATACGTGCAGTTTAAGTACTTTTTTACACCTTGTACTAATATTTAAGACCCAAATCAACCCTTGAAATGCCAAACCATGGCCTTTCATATAATGTAGCAATAGTAGTTTATGAGATTTTGGAAGTACAGAAACCAGAAATCTAAATTTAGAGCATCATTAAGTCAAGTTTGATCAGTGACGAATAGAAATCAAGTGTTGAAGTAAAATTAATTTGGAAGTTGGTCAAATTTACACACTACTTGTTGAGACTGACTATCAGCGTTGAAATCAACTAGCATTCTCAATCTTCTTGTATTCGGAAGTCATTGATTATTGCTAACAGTATTGTTAACAATTTGAAGCATCACTGCTTGAGTTAAAGGTGCTATATAACTTAAAGTAAGGCTTTATAACATGTTTTGATTGTTAAAAATTAACAAGATATTCAGAGAATATCTTAAGAATACTAGAAAATATCAGTAATAATATAATTAAGAATACCAAAGATCATCAATAGGATAATATCAGAAATATCATTGATAAGAATAATACTATCAATTATAAAATCAGTATAAGAATATGAGTAAGAAAATTAGTATGATGATAAGTAAGAATATCAGAAAGAATATCAGCAAGAATACCAGAAAGAATGTCAGTAAGAACATAAGAATATCAGTAAGAACATAAAAATATCAGTAAGAACATAAGAATATCAGTAAGAACATTAAAATATCAGTAAGAATATAAGAATATCAGTAAGAACATGAGAATATCAGTAAGAACATGAGAATATCAGTTCTCGTCAGTAAGAACATGAGAATATCAGTAAGAACATGAGAATATCAGTAAGAACATAATATCAGTAAGAATATCAGTATGATGATCAGTAAGAATATCAGTAAGAACATGAGAATATCAGTAAGAACATAAGAATATCAGTAAGAACATAAAAATATCAGTAAGAACATAAGAATATTAGTAAGAACATAAGAATATCAGTAAGAACATAGAAATATCAGTAAGAACATAAGAATATTAGTAAGAACATAAGAATATCAGTAAGAACATAAGAATATCAGTAAGAACATTAAAATATCAGTAAGAATATAAGAATATCAGTAAGAACATGAGAATATCAGTAAGAACATGAGAATATCAGTAAGAACATAAGAATATCAGTAAGAACATAATATCATTAAGAATATCAGTATGATGATCAGTAAGAATATCAGTAAGAATATCAGCAAGAACATGAGAATATCAGTAAGAACATAAGAATATCAGTAAGAACATAATATCAGTAAGAATATCAGTATGATGATCAGTAAGAATATCAGCAAGATCAATTTAGTAAGGATATCAGTAAGAATATCAGTAAGATCAATTTAGTAAGAATATCAGTAAGAATATCAGTAAGATCAATTTAGTAAGATATCAGTAAGATGATCTCTTAGAATACCAGGAAATATTATAAGAATAGCATAAAATATTCATTTACTCATTGTGCAAACAATTTCATAGAAGTCACAATGTTTCGCTTGTCTACCCTTCAATATGATTAAGATTACATTACATCCAAGATGTATGCGTCATCATTCTCTTTAAGTTATTGAACAAGCGTAATAAAATGTAGATTTCTATAAAGAATTGAGTAATGGTACTATAAAACAAGACATAATTGAATTTAACTCCTTGGATCTGTTCAGTTTCTGATATTCCCTCAAGCTATAGATAATCTGGTTACATTAAGACAATATCTTGACAATGTCATTATTGAAAACTTGATCAGGAAACACTTTCTTTGACAGTAGGGAAGTCTTTATTATCTTCTTTCTGTTTTCTTATTTTACAGCTGCCTTGGGTCAGATTCACCTGTTGTAGAATTATTATTTAGAAATTCCTGTATTTAGTTCTGGATAAATTTATTACAGGAATTTAAAACTTAAATGGTTATTGTTTGAGTTTAAAATCAGTTTTTGCATAATACTGATTAACAGTTAAAAGCCTATGGTTATTATGATTATGACATCACTATTGCAAAAAAACATCATGTTTGATTAGTTAAAAGTATTATTTAGGGCTACCACATATTACATGTAAATCTCAATTTCAACATTTGTCCCTCCATTAAATCAGCCTGCCCCCTCTTTGTAAGCCCCTGTCTCAGTGATATTGATCAAGAATTGAGTGTAGTAATCTCCAGGAAAAAAATAAACAATAATTATCCATAGCTTTGTTGCGTGTCTAATGTAATAATTAAGTAGGAATGGTTTTCAGCCTTTCATAATAATGCTGATTTCTTTTTGATATTCCTATACCTTAATATATGATATCAACTTCTTTTTCTGTAGTGTCAGTTAAAAGAAATGAGAATAATCATTTTATCAAGTCAAATGAGATTTATATGTTAATTGGATGCAAATATTCAGGGTGTGTCTTTCTAGGATGAACTTAGATTCTATGGTCATTTTCTGTCTATTCATTAATTTCCCACCCTACATTTATAAACTTGTAAATACAAAATCTGCATTTGTAATAATTCATTATAAATTGTAAGAAAACAGTGAACACATGCAGTGATAAATAAAAGAAATTCACACAAAGGAAAAAGTGAAACTCTGTAATGGCATTTTAATACATTTTGCTAACAGACAGAAAGTAAGCTGTGGGAATTCTAGTGATTATCATGAGAGGCCACAAAATTACATATTCTAATTAAACTTTTGTTTATTTTTAAAAAATTGATACAATGTTTTTTTGTAATGTATCTCCCACAGCACAGAAGCCATGAATATCTGTTTTTCCAGTTCTTTTTGTCTAGGAAGTGTTTCGCTGTCATGGTTCCCCAAAGTTTTGGGAAGGAATCATCTCACTTCAACAAATTCCCCAAATATAGTCAATCTATCCTCTTAAGCCCAGTTGCTTAACAGTTGCAGAAAAGTTTGAAGTAAAACTCATTGTCATTAGTATTTCAAATGGAGATAAAACTTCACTGCACTGAAAATAAAAAAATACAGAACTACTGATGCGTACAATGGATAAATTAAAAAAATTTTTCTAATATTTGATAATTATGTAATTTTTTGGTTTATTCTCGTTTCAGATTACAATTTCTGATAATGGCCGACCCAATTTACAATCCACAACTCGAGTTATTGTTAAAGTTACTGATGTCAACGATAATAAACCAAGGTTTTTAACATTCTTTAAAGATGCCTATGTTCGTATCCTGGAGACATCAAACAGCAATTCCAGACCAATTTACAGAGTTGTGGCTTTTGATAAAGACGATGGTCCGAATTCATTTATTACCTATTCCATAGTGAAACCCAATAATTCACCATTTAGTGTTGATAGCAGTACTGGTAATATATATGCTATTAGTAGTCTGGATCCACGCAGAGATTATGTTTTGCAGGTTTGTACTTAATTTGTATGAATTACCTGAATTTGGCAATATTGGCTTTTCTGAGACTGGGAGCTATTGTGGCTATATGAGTTAGACTTGCTTGGCATGAGTTGAGATGATACCTTCAGATTTTCCTACCGCGGTTCCCACTTTCCAACTGATGGGTCAATGATATGCTACATTAGCTGAACAACAAGATTTTTATGCATTTGTTTTTTTTTCAAATGATACAAAAAAAGCAAAACGAATATTTTCTGAAACTAATATATACATTGAAATTAATGGGAAACCAAGGATTGTTCATCTGTAGAGTAAAATAAACAGTTAGAATTAACGAGACCAATATATCTTTCACAGAAGCTCTTCAATATACCACACTGTTAAAGCATTAAATCTTACAGTTACGTTATTGGTTGTTTATGTGCAATTTGTAAATATTGAAGAAGTCAATTACTATAGTAATATATTATTATTATTCAAGCTATTAGCAATACACAGTTGGAACCAGGGTGTTGTATACATATCTTAAAATGTATTGTTATTATAAAAACTAATAGATTAATTAAGTGGGGTGTTATATATGATTAAGAAAATATTGTTATTTACTATTGACTGATACAATCTGAATAAGATTTCTTGCACATTCCAAGGGGAACCACTGTGGATCAGTGAGTTTGATACTTGTTTGTGATGCAGGTAGTGGGGGTGACGGACATGGAAAAATGGTTGCTCAGATCGATGTTCCTGTGTATTACTGTTGTGTTCGTTGAATATACTTCATCATTTGGAAATCAAAGAAAAAGGGGATCTGGGATAATGCCGCAACTCTGGCAAAATGTCCCTCATTGCATACTGCATCACATTTACTATTTTCATTAGCCCATTTGGGTTCATAAAAATAGGACATAAACTCCAGCTCATTTCGTATAAGCCTAAGTCCCAAAGATGTGCTTTCGTAACATTAATTAATCAAAAAGGTTACAACCTAAAATTTCTAAGATGCCCTCTGCCTGTGCTTTAGTATCTTTGTCAAAAGTTACAACTTTTACTCTTTAAGATTTACATGTTACAACTAGACTTGCATTATTTATAACCTACTATCATTTTCCAAGTTCAACAAGATCATTCAACCATCTTACTCTCTTTGATCACAATTTAGAAAAACAAACCTGTACAAGTAATGATTGTCTTTTTTTCAATGTAAACGACATTGTTCATCTTAATTAATCATACCCAACATGACTTAACATAAGTAAGAGTAGCTAACATGTTGTTTTTGTGCCTTAAAGAATTTTTACATCAGTTTATCGACTGTTCGACAAAAACTGCTCTGTGAGTTTACAACTTGCTCGCTAACCTGAAGGTCCAGGCTTCAATTCTGTATAGGTCAAGATAATACCTTAGGATTTTTTTCTACCTGGTTTCCCCCTGTCAGTGGTACAGTTTGGAAGTACTGACATAAAAAAAGTGGCAAATGTGCTAAATAGTGACAACGTTGGTTATAATTTTTAAAATTACCATATCTAATAAATGAATCACGATTCTTATGGCAATAAATCAATTTAATTTTGAGGTAGTTGAAGAAGTTGATGTTAGAGAGATTTGAAAAGTTATGAATATTGTAAGAAGTAGACTGCACTTTTTATTGTCCCTATGTCTTTGTTAAACTAAATTAGTATCTTATTTTTCCATAAGTTAAAATTCCGAATCTGAAAATATAAGAAGAATAATGGTTCCAACAGGAACCAGGTTAGGTCTACTGATCATGAATAATTTGAAATATTGAAATTATAAAGTTGAATACCTCCAAAATTACACATATTTAATTTTCTAAATTTCAGGTTAGAGCTACTGATCATGGTTCACCACCAAGAAAATCTCAAACTAAGATTAGATTTTCAGTTTTAAAACGTCCCAGATCATCTCAACATGCTCCTTATTTTGATGCTAAGAACTATTCAGCTATAATAACAGAGAATGATGTTGTGGGAGAATACATCATTATGGATGTTACTGCTACTGATGATAATGATGATATATGGTACTTTATTGATGGTAAGTGATATGATGTTACCATATTTAACTATTTGAACCAGTGCTGGCACGATATGTCGGTTTCAATACAACGATATGAGTATTGTATCGCGACATCATGTATCGATACTTGGCGATACCTTTTATTCCATAAAAAAAGGTGTTTTATAATATAACAATTTTTTTCACTGAAATAGAAACTTTTTATAAGACAGTGGACGTTAATCACTTCTATCAACTATATTACCAAATATCACAGTTATAAATTAATAAATATAGAAACTTTTAATAAGACAGTGGACACTAACCACTTCTATCAACTATATTACCAAATATCACAGTTATAAAGTTATGAATTAATATATATAGAAACTTTTAATAAGACAGTGGACGCTAACCACTTCTATCAACTATATTACCAAATATCACAGTTATAAATTTATGAATTAATATATATAGAAACTTTTTATAAGACAGTGGACGTTAATCACTTCTATCAACTATATTACCAAATATCACAGTTATAAAGTTATGAATTAATATATATAGAAACTTTTAATAAGACAGTGGACGCTAACCACTTCTATCAACTATATTACCAAATATCACAGTTATAAAGTTATGAATTAATATATATAGAAACTTTTAATAAGACAGTGGACACTAACCACTTCTATCAACTATATTACCAAATATCACAGTTATAAAGTTATGAATTAATATATATAGAAACTTTTAATAAGACAGTGGACTCTAACCACTTCTATCAACTATATTACCAAATATCACAGTTATAAAGTTATGAATTAATATATATAGAAACTTTTAATAAGACAGTGGACACTAACCACTTCTATCAACTATATTACCAAATATCACAGTTATAAAGTTATGAATTAATATATATAGAAACTTTTTATAAGACAGTGGACGTTAAATCACTTCTATCAACTATATTACCAAATATCACAGTTATGAATTAATATATATAGAAACTTTTAATAAGACAGTGGACGCTAACCACTTCTATCAACTATATTACCAAATATCACAGTTATGAATTAATATATATAGAAACTTTTAATAAGACAGTGGACGCTAACCACTTCTATCAACTATATTACCAAATATCACAGTTATAAAGTTATGAATTAATATATATAGAAACTTTTAATAAGACAGTGGACACTAACCACTTCTATCAACTATATTACCAAATATCACAGTTATAAAGTTATGAATTAATATATATAGAAACTTTTAATAAGACAGTGGACGCTAACCACTTTTATCAACTATATTACCAAATATCACAGTTATAAAGTTATGAATTAATATATATAGAAACTTTTAATAAGACAGTGGACTCTAACCACTTCTATCAATTATATTACCAAATATCACAGTTATAAAGTTATGAATTAATATATATAGAAACTTTTAATAAGACAGTGGACGCTAACCACTTCTATCAACTATATTACCAAATATCACAGTTATAAAGTTATGAATTAATATATATAGAAACTTTTAATAAGACAGTGGACTCTAACCACTTCTATCAACTATATTACCAAATATCACAGTTATAAAGTTATGAATTAATATATATAGAAACTTTTAATAAGACAGTGGACTCTAACCACTTCTATCAACTATATTACCAAATATCACAGTTATAAAGTTATGAATTAATGTATATAGAAACTTTTAATAAGACAGTGGACGCTAACCACTTCTATCAACTATATTACCAAATATCACAGTTATAAAGTTATGAATTAATATATATAGAAACTTTTAATAAGACAGTGGACTCTAACCACTTCTATCAACTATATTACCAAATATCACAGTTATAAATAACTAGGTAGAGCAGCTGTGTTGAAAGTGTTAATGCTGGATTGGAGCAAAGTTTTAACATTGTCAATCTCAGCTATAACCAATGACATCAGGATAATGATAATATTTGCAACTGGAAATGTCAACATGTCCTGAAAGTTAAAATAGTGTAATAAGGGTAGAATTTGGGAAATTGATGGAAAAGTGTACATCAGATTTCAATTCTGTAAAGAGATACAGATAGCTGATTAGAGAGCTCTATAAAAAATATAACTGATTGTACTTAGATTCTTATTTATTTGCCATTTATATATATATTGGGTACATATAACTAGCATAATGATTTCAAGATATGTTGTGCAAATGTTTAAACTTTCTATCAGATGCAATTTGGCATATGTCAAGATTTTTGTAGCAATAAAATAACATGATGAGTCTATTCCATGTTAGTTTTGGAGGAGATGACTTGTATTTTTCAAGTGTTAACCATATCATATAGTTAACCTTTTTTATATCACAAATGGTGGAATTTTGTTTTTGCAGGTGGAAATGAAAACCACACGTTTGCTATTTTGCCTTCGACTGGTAGTTTATTGTTGGCTCGTAAAGTCGACCGAGAAAAACAAGCTTCTTACGATCTTGGAGTTTGTGCAACTGATGGCATTCATACCAATTGTACTTGGGTAATTCATCTATTTTATTCATTCTTTCAAAGATATATTCTGTCACTCTTTCTATATCATACAGCCATGGGAAAATAATTTTCTTGTAATTTTTTCAGTAGCTTTTTTGTGAAAAAGAAGTTTTTTAAAATTAAATTCACTTTGATATTTTTAAAGTCTTATCAGATTGAGGAAATACATTAAATATGATAGTTTTGGCAAAAAAGTAAAACATAATAATGTTAGGTCAAAAATCATTGATAAGAATTTCAGAGGAGTAATAGTTTTCTCTTCATTTATTATGAAAATAAACAGAAAACATTATCAGAAATCTTAAAATAACTCTCAAAGAGTTGAATTAAATTTGAGTGGCTTTATGACAATTTTTATGTCAGTTTGTTTTCCTAGATTTCATATTTCATTTTGTTCATTTGTATGCGGTTTAATTCATATTATTGAATGTTTAGGCCTACGCATCAAATTGAAAAAATTTAAATTTGCAGTGATGAATATTAAAGGCTCAACCCCACATGTATAATCAAACATGGTTATGCCATATAAGAATTGTTAATGGTTTATAATTTGCTCATAATTTGTCTACAAGTGGCAAGTATATTCATTTGTAATAATTCCTAATTGTTCAAAACATTAATAAATGCAGAAATCACACAAAAACATACATGTCCTTGGCTAGGAAAAATGAAAAAAATGGCAGAAATATAACAAAAGTAACAGTTTTATAAAAAATTTGAGATATTAAAATTTTCATTGATTTCATTTTGTTTTTTCAACTGAATAAAATATATTTGTTCCATATAGAAATTTGTGGACTCTCCTCCTTTAAATAAAGATTTTTGTTTTGGGTGTGACTGTACTTTAAATTATACACCTTTATGATTTAAAAACAAGTGCATACAGTATTCAAGTATGATAGAAATTTCAAGGACATAATTAAAAGACATTTTTATGATCTGCCACATGTCAGTCTATAGATTTCAAACTGAATGTAATGTTAGGAGCATATTTATTGCTATACATAGTAAAAATACTTTAAATACTATTTATTTAACAATTAAACTCTAGACTAAATAATTTCTCATTGCCATGGAAACTACTAAATCATTTTAAATTTTCTAATATTTTCAAATGTAGTGAAATATATGAAAACTATTTTTAGGTGTATTTTTTATATTTTATTTTGATGAATGCTAATTTTATCATCATTCATAAATAAGCCATTATAATAACTATTCGATGCAGGATATTTAACCTTGAACGACATTTAAATAATGGAAGACATAAGGATTATTAATCCTGAGTTTTATTGTGTACAATGTTTCAATGTTTCCATGTACATACTGGAGATGACATTTTAAAATTGTTGAAACGGTTGTGTACAATAAAAATCTGGAGTAGTACATCAAAAAATTGTGTTTTGTTATTCAATGTGTAGAATCTTTTATTCATAATCTGTAGTAAGGAATCGGAGCACTTTAGAAAGCATGTTGGTCTAAACGCATATTTTACATTAGGTATCTGTGAAAAGTAATAGATCTATAGTATTAACACTTGAGTAGCCATGGGAATTCTCAGTAGAGCCAAAGATTCATGATGCTAAGACTAGTATAATCTGTAGAAGAACTGTGAATTATAGACAGATATCTCAGGGGGGTTGAAGAATAAATGACACTTAATAAGAGTTTGTCTGTTGTATCACTCTAGTTCACACCAAGCCACTCTATACTTATCTCAACTTTCAAACATTGCTATAGATATTGAACTATAATTTAACAGGGAGCTGATGACATATTTTAATAGTATTATCAAGTCAATGTCTTCTTACAGTCTTAATTATCCCCCAGGTTGTTTTCAGGGTTAATTTTGTACTATGAACTATAATCTCATGCTGTTTTGATTATTTGATAAATATAAAAATCCACACAAGCAAGACAATTCCTTTAATCAAAATCTGGTCCAAAGTAATGCTAGGATTGTTATAAGATCATTGTATATATCTGATCTTCATTCCTTTTACAGGATTAAAATTCTGATATCTACCATTGAAATAAGAATAGATCTATTGGGGAGTTTTTTCAATCTAAATTTCAGATCTAGTAGTTCTATCTCTGAAACTTGCCGTTCATGATCTGCAAAAATTGCTATCTATTACAATTCTAGTCAAATAAGATATTCAAAGTCAAAGTCTGTGACATTGTTAAAGGAAAAATGATTGTAAGAAGAAATTAGATAAGGCTTATTGATATAGAGAGGAAAAACCTGTCAAAATATAATGATTTAGATCAGTTTGCAAAACATTTCTGTGAAAATATTCAAGGATATTGTTGCGACTTTCTTATTTGAGTTGGCCAGTAATTCATAGGTACCAAAACTTTTAAAAGATACTTACCACTAACTTTCTAACAACATCCCAATCTAGGTATAGTTATGTTCTTAATTACACAACAGGCATCTAACAATAAGCTTAATGAGATAATGGTGTTTAAAAAACCAAAAAAATTCTAACAAATTTTCTTAGAATGTAGCCAAATTCTGGGTTAATTTGTTGAAAGATGAATGAGATAGCAGAAATACTCTGATAATTACTAAACACTAACATTGTTGTTTTGGTATTATTTTTAGGTCCATATTAGAGTGATTGATATTAATGATAATGAACCAGAACCACTAAAATTATTGTTTTAGTGTTATTTTACTTAGTACTTACATTATTGTTTTGGTATTATTTTACTCACCACTAACATTATTGTTTTGGTATTATTTTACTCACCACTAACATTCTTGTTTTGGTATTATTTTACTCACCACTAACATTATTGTTTTGATATTATTTACAACCACTAAAAGTACTGTTTTGGTATTATTTATAACCACTAACATTATTGTTTTGGAATTATTTACAACCACTAACATTCCTGTTTTGGTATTATTTTACAACCACTAACATTATTGTTTTGGTATTATTTACAACCACTAACGTTATTGTTTTTGAATTATTTTTAGGTCCATATAAGAGTAATTGATATCAATGATAATGAACCAGTCTTCTCTCAAGATACCTATATAGCTGAAATATCAGAGAATGCTGATATTGGGCAGTCTGTCGTCCAGTTGTCAGCTACTGATGCCGATGAAGATAATCGTGTATTTTTTACCATCAGATCATCGGTCAATCTGGTCAGTCAGAAATTGTTCGAAATAGATGAAAGACAAGGTAAGTGTTTATTTTTTTAAATTGGCCGGAAATTTTGACGTCCCGATTAGAAGATTTATTTCAAATGATATTGATATGTGTTAAAATAACATGAAGTATTAGTCTTAAATACATTATAATAACGTAGTTCCGTGTTTGAAGATAACAATCTATGTTATTCTTTGTAATTAGAGAGTTTAAGGCAGGTCTTCTTCTAGTTCTGGCCACATGTTTTAAACATTCTAGGTTAAAAGATTTGAAGGATTAGAATGAATTACCCAGTTTGACGTACTCAATCTTAAGATCATTTCTTTCTATTAATGGGAATTTCAAAAAACATATATTAGCCTATGTACATGATTGACATTTATTACGTCCAAAAAAATACTGAGCATGTTACAAAATTGCATTTTTCTTGGCTGTAAAACTTTGCTTCATATCTTGGTTCAATTTACCAACATTTAAACACTGATTGTCGAATCATATATGCTGTATTTCTTAAAGTATATGACTTTAACCTTAATAGTGACTTGCCCTTGACATAAGGTAAGGGCTTATTAGAGTGGTCACTAATTTTGATTCAGTTCAGTACATGAAAAATTGTCTTGGTACCTTTGATAATCATATATCTTTTTGTACCTCGAAACATTCATAATAATTTAGTTTCTTAGAAAAAATTCCATCTTTAACCTTGAGATGAGATTAACATGATTGACCTGGACAAGTTGATTTGTTGATATTAATTACATGTTTTTCTGTAAACCTGGAAGGAAACCTGGTAATTATAGTGTAATGAAACCAGATAATATTCTAATTAATTGAAGATAATTGATGCTTATCTTTTGATACTTCTGACAAAAACATCTTTTTCTCATGTTTTATATAAGACAAATCTCTGATTATCATCTCTTTTTCTTGTAACCTATTAATTAACGGTAAATTACTGTCTTAACTTCAGTTAAAGGTCACCTATCAGATACATGTTCTACCTAAGTATCTCAACCAATATAAAATAATATTTAAAATAGTTTAGTTGTAGTTCAATTTACATTTTTGAAAGAATTGAATTTGTTTTGGAATTACAACAATTATTCAAGATCTTGGGCACAGCTTGATTAGTTTATGGCAGTAAGTCAGTATTTTTTCGGTAGTTAAAAGACCCCAATTTTGACTTTTTACTACCTAAAATATAACTTACTGAAGCAAATGCAACATTTTTACTTCAAGAATAATACTAAAACTTTTCGTCTACTCGCCTGAAAAATATTATTTTGGGACTATTCCTTTAAATATGAAATAAGGTTGACATAAGTCAAACAGTTGGTAATTACAAAATAAACTACAAATTGTTCACAGTTTACGCTGATAATGTTTATACAACATCCTTCACTGGAAGACAAGTGACTGACAAAGCGATTTAGATTGGTATTAACAGGTGTTTTCATGGATCCAGTCAATACCTACATGTATTAACTAATCTACTAATATCAATATTCTACTAGTTCTTGTTTGTGTTGATTGATAAGGAGATTAAATTCCAAGAAAATATTTATGATTACTTCAGCTCTTTCTTTATATAGAATTGTGATTATCAATAAAATGCATCCAATTTTAAGAAACACAAAAGAAAACAAAATCTCATCCTTCTAAAATGTATTTAGTCTTTGATTCCAAAATGGTACATGCTTATGTTTTATGTTATTAAACATCAAAGATATGATCTAGACTCGTATTGAAAAGGAAAATTTTATTATCAAAGCCTGTATAAAACCTGTATTCATTTTCAAAAATTTGACCTGTAAGATACTATGAGTGTTATTAGCAAAACAGAGGGTGCTTTCCCTTAGGGAGCACCCGGTACCACTCTGGTGCATCCTTTTCAGAGAGTCTACATACCTAATATTATTTATATAGTATATTTATTATGGTAAAAAATAAGGTTTAAAATGTAGTTCTTAGAACTTTAAAGATAGGTAATCATTGATAAATAAAATAACTTGTTTCATCTGAATAACTTGTGTGAAGCTATCTATAGTATCTTGTTAACTCTACTTAGAAAAGGAAATTCAACCTTTAATGTTTGAAATCACTCATTAAATAGATCTTTAATACTTTAATTGATAATATCCTGTATCAACTTCTACAGTTTACATACACTGTTCTCTAGACAGAATTATAATAAATATATCACAGTTTGACTACTTGGTATCAGCATTAAAATAACAGCACTGAAGGCATTGAATGCTTTTAAAATAAATCACAGCAGAAAGCACAAGACTACACCTAACTTTGTCACTCATTTTCATCTTGAATGATTGATTGATGTTTGGGGTTCTATCTAGGCTACCCAATGGATTTTGTTGATTTGTGGATCGCAATTTAGATTCAAGCATATGACGGTCTTTTCCTTGTGACTAAATCTTATGACTTTCTCAAATTGGTGAAATTTTTAACTGAGCATGGTTACATAATTTGACAATCCATTTCAGAGTATTAAATAATAACGAGCCAAAAGCTTGTTCAGAATCACTCCAGTTTTGGAAAAAAACAATAAATTTCACACAACTTTTGCCTTTGGTTTAATAACAATTGATCTATCATGTTTCAATCATCTAACAAATTTTATAGATTGCAGATCGCATGTGTAGTTACCCAATTTGAAAGCTAAACAGAAAACCAAACATGTAAATCAAAATCATAATCAGACAGTTAAGGTGGAAATGTTTTTTGTTATTGAATATTTTGTACATTATTTTTCAGGTATCATCAAAGTAGCACAGCCATTAGATAGAGAAGTTCTTTCCCGTCATGTACTGACTGTTATGGTCAATGATCTGGGAACGCCATCCAAGCGAAGTTTTGCTCGTGTTAAGATTACAGTATTAGATGATAATGACCACAACCCAGTCTTTTTATCTCCTGTTTTCTCAGGAAGAGTTTATGAAACATCTGCAGTTGGTACATCTGTTGTTCAGTTAATAGCTACTGATAGAGATAAGGGAGATAATGCTGAAATAACTTATTCTCTGGTAGCAGGTGAGGAACTTTATGTATTGAAATTGCCCAAAACAATTTCATTGACTGCAATCTGTGAGATTTTGTTCATGATGCTTATTCTCTTTTTGTTTTATTTTTACGTGTTTTGTTTTAATCTTTTGAGTATTTTTTTGAGATGGAGCTTCAGTGTTACTGATATAACAACTTAGTCACTAGTTTCAGATGATGCTGTCTTAATGTCTGTCTTCAATTGCTCAGCAGTATTCATATTAAGAATTATGACAAATCTGTTGAATTTTTCAGGTAATGCTGGTGGTACATTTGGTTTAGATAGTAAACTTGGTCTGATAACAGTTGTTAAAGAACTAGACAGGCATAATCAAGATGGCTACTCATTGGAAGTGGCTGCGACAGATCATGGTACTCCACCACGATCCAGTACAGCTATGGTTAACATTGACGTCACCATATCTGATAACTCACCACCTAAATTCTCTAAGCTGGAATATATGGCAGAAATGAAAGAAAATCGACCAGTTGGAACAATCGTTTTGGCACTCCAAGCTTCAAGCCAATCATCTTTAGTGTATCAAATATTGCCATGTCTTGCAGAAGAGTTTTTTCTGGTTAATCCTAATTCTGGAGTGATTTCTACACGGAAAGAAATTGACTTTGAGGAACATAAATTTTTCAATTTTACAGTCAAGGCTACAAATATTGTAGAAGCATCATCAGAAGTTGCTGTTGTTATACATATAACTGACGCAAATGACAACCATCCAGTCTTTTTGCACGAAATTTACAATGGACACATTCGAGAATCAGATCCTACTAACAGTTTTGTGTTGGATGAAAACAACTCCCCATTGGTAATCCAAGCCAAGGATGAAGATTATGATGCCAATGCTTTGTTGCATTATGAAATCATTGATTTGAATGCTCAAGAATATTTTCTTATTGATGCAAACACAGGCACCTTACGTACCAAAACCACCTTAGATCATGAGACTATTAGCAACTTCAATTTCTCCATACAGGTTTATGATGGTGGGAAACCATCTCTAAATGCTCTGAAACCAGCCACAGTGATCATTAATGTCATAGATGTCAATGATTCTCCACCAAGGTTTCCCACTCACACCCATAAAGCCAAGGTTCTTCTTCCAACTTATAAAGACATCACAGTCATTGAATTAAAAGCCTCTGATCCAGATGGCAACAAAAACGAAGCATTAACTTATAGCATCATGGGTGGGAACGAAGGAAACAAGTTCACTATTGATTCCAAAACTGGTGTCATCACCATCCAAGATGAATCCAACATGAAGCCTAGTTACTATTTACGAGTAATGGTCACTGATGGCAAGTTCCAAACTTCAGCTGACATCAGCATCACTGTTGAAAAAACTGTTGACTATGGATTAAGATTCACAGAAGACCAGTATATTGTCTATGTTGAAGAAAATTCCAAAAAAGTTGATCGGTTGCTTGTGGTACAACCAGTTGGTCATTCCATCAATGAACATTTAACATTTAAATTGTTGAACAACAAGAACATGTTTTCTGTTGGACAGACGTCTGGTGTATTGTATACTAAAGGTGTACCATTTGACCGAGAGTTGAACAATAACTATACTGTTGTAGTTTCTGTAGAAGATTCACGACAACCACCACGCTATGCTCATGTAGTCATCAGTGTTATAGTGAATGATTTAAATGATAATGTTCCAATGTTTATAAACCAACCATATTACTCGGCTGTTTCTGTAGAATCAAAAGCTGGTGATGTCATTAAACAGGTATGTCACATAGTGCAGTTAGTTTACAAGTAGATTACTTAACGGTGTTTCAGTTTGCATAGAATAATTTGCTTTGTCTGGAGCTTATTTCACTAAAATCTAATTAAGGATGATTTCATTTTCCAGTCAAGCAAAGATATATGTGCGAATTTAATTGTTTTCATAGGGCTGATTTTGACTAATTCTATCTCCAAATAAATTACACTGTTTTGAATTCTACTTGGATATGCATGGATATATTGCTCAACTATAAGTTATTTTAGTTGCTCAACTACAAGTTATTTTAGTTGCTCAACTATAAGTTATTTTAGTTGGTATTTTTTTCGATTAATTCCATTGATTCACATTTATATTTTTATTTATAACTTCAGGTGACTGCTATAGATAAAGATTTTGGAGAAAATGGAAGAATAACCTACAGTCTGATACCAACTAGTCATGATAAATTTGATATTAATCAATATACTGGTGAAATAGTAGTGAAACAACTTACTATAGATGATGAAAACAGTGTGGTCATGTTAGATGTAGAGGCTAAAGACCATGGGGATCCATTTTACAGTGCCAGAGCTCAAGTACCGATTAACATTGTGAGCAGTTATAGTCCAATGTTTGATAAACAGTTTTATAATGTAACTGTACCAGAGAATGTTGTTCTCTACACACCAGTGACAAGTATACACGCTGTCAGTCCAACCAATCAGAAATTGATCTATTCTATCAGTGATGGAAACCATGATGAAGATTTTGCTGTTGACTTCAATACTGGTAAGTTTGATTCAGTTTTTAGATATTCCAAGTTTGAAATCTGTTGTGTTCCTTTGCAATGTGATCTGTTTGGACAGTGATCAATATGTTATAGAACCTCTCAGCTGAGTTTTTGGACTTGGATTCTGCTTCTGCTTCCGCTTAAAGGTTGGAGAACAACTTCGGGGACAGTCTTATCCACCAGTGCTATCACTATTTATATGTATGTATACCAAACAAAATACATATTTATTATGTAGACTCTCCTTATCAGGGTCTGGGGATGCAGAGTTCACTAGCCCAATTGTGTAGTGGTATCGGGTGATGAAGTACATGTAATTTGACTTGGTTAGGTGTAAATGTATATAGTCTTTATTTTTATTATATATTTTTCTAGGGTTGATGTCAGTAATGGGTGAATTAGATTATGAAAATAAGAAACAAGATACTCTTACACTACGAGCAACTGATGTTACATCTGGTAACTATGCTGAAACTAGAGTACATTTACATATCAAGGTAAATAACTCTTTTTTTTTCCGGCTTCCTTTTTAAATGTATGTCTTTTTATTTTAATTTTAACAAATTTTAGTGTCCATTGACATCTTTTAAACTTGTTCACAAGAATGGTTGAAGTTACATGTTGTATTGATGCTGGTACTCTACAGCAAAAAAGAAAACTATATTTGTCAGAGAATGTGCTGTGAACAAGTGAATGATATTTTATAATTTTAGGAGATGGGAATGAAAATATAGCTTGTGTATTGTACTTATTACATGTTTTTGTTTGTAGGATATAAATGACAATGAACCTATTTTTACCAGTATGACATATACAGAGGCTGTGTCTGAAGCCTTAGCTGTTGGTTCAACCATCCTTAAACTAACAGCCACTGATGCAGACGCGGGCATGAATCAAATGATAAGTTACAGTCTCGCACCAAATCAGGTTGACAACAATGATATGGAGTATTTTCATGTCAATTTTGAAACTGGGGATCTATTTCTTCAAAAGAAACTTGATTGTGAAGCACAAACAAGCTACCAATTTTTAGCTGTTGCTACAGATGGTGGAATGCCTGCTCTCAGCTCTACAGCTTTGGTCCACTTGATGGTTCTAGACACCAATGACAATGCTCCTCAATTCTTCCAAACATCTTTTGACTGTTCTATAACTGATCAAGCTCAACGTGGACAACTGGTCACAAGACTCTTAGCAACAGATGCAGATAGTTCAGATGTGAATAATTTAAGCTATATGATTATTGGTGGAAATGAGAAGCAGACGTTTTCTATCGATTCTGCTTCTGGTTTGGTCAGTATTTCTGGGCAGCGCAAACCAGTTTTTCAACCAGTTCACTCCCTGAATATCTCAGTCACTGATGGTGTCTACACATCCTACACTAGACTGACAGTATCTGTTCAGAATTCTAATAGACATACACCACAATTCAGTCAAACTAAGTATGAAGCTGAGTTCTATGAGAATCAGGCGCCTGGAAGCCTGGTTGGAACTGTGTCGGCTGATGATGAAGATAGAGGTGGTTATGGATTATTAACTTATTCTATTACCAGCGATATCATGCAAGAATTTTTCCAGATTGATGCTGACACAGGTTAGTTTTCAAACTCTTTACTGTAGCACCCTAAACTTCTGAGATGTACACTAAATGTACAGTGCATTGCATTCCTTCTGATCACTTCAGATGCAGAATTTTTTTAAATGGTGTAATCAAGGCTGAACAGAGCATACCAGTCATCTAATTGACACCCCTCAACTTCCTATTGACCTCTTCCACAGATACATTCTTTATATAAAAATGAACCGTATAATGTATTTTTATAAGAGCTCATTTGTAAAATAAGGGGTGTTTTTACTTTCCTGTCAAATCATATCCAGACTTTGTTGCAATCCTCTGAGTTTTCTAATATAACCAATAGTTTTACTTAAAGACAACAGGTATGCTAGTATTTGATTAAAAGATGAAAGTGGTTTATTCCACGTCTGATTTGATTTCTGTATATTTTAAAGGAGAAGTATTAAGTATGAAAGTATTAGATAGAGAAGAACAAGAGAGATACACTATTCCTATAGCAGCTACTGATAATGGTGGAAAGATGAATTTTACCACACTCTATGTTACTATTAAAGATCTGAATGATAATTTACCAAGTTTTAAGATTAAAGAATATAAAAGCAATGTGTATTATAATGCTGCAGTTGGAACTGAAATTCTTAAAGTGAGTCCCCCTTTAAAAAAAGTAGGAAGTTGTTAGCATGACTGTTTTCACTATAGTACTTTCCAAGTTCTTCTGCAGTTAATGAAGACATTGTTGGATATCTTTCCAGAGAAACAGCATTAAACTACTCTTTAGGATTTGGAAAGAATCTTAGGACATAGTGCATAGGACCTCAATTTATTTCCAATCTAATGACTGTTCACATTTTCTGTTTTCAGATTGAAGGTGATGATTTAGATGATGGTGAGAATGGTAAAATATTGTACAGTATTTATCAAGAAGAAGACCCTGATGTTAATACCATATTTGCTATAAATAGTAACACTGGTAGTTTATCTGTAAACTCTTCACTAGCTGATAAAGGTACAATTAATTACATATTCCCAAAAGTCTTTCTGATGTTCCATACAGTTGTCATTTGAAAAGTAAAAAATAATGTAAAGTTGCTAGTTGTCAACTCGTTCAACTTGTTGTTTATTATGAACTTGCTGTTTGTTGTTGACATGTTGTTGCACCTGTAAAACTTTTTTTTCAGAAAATGCTGTTTACCAATTTTTTGTTCGAGCTAAAGACAGTGGTGATATACCTCTAGAGAACCATGTTCCAGTTGAAATATTGATCATGGGTCCAGATGAAAATCCACCAAGTTTTGATCAAGACAGATATGCCTATTTTATCAGTGAAAATGCTGAAGTTGGAACCACCATTGCTACTATTAAAGCAGATGGAGAAGGTCCACTGATGTACAGTATTGTTTCTGGAGTAACAGAAGCTACAAACTCGCCACCCAAATTTACCATCAATAATTCTGGACAGCTGAAGATCATTGAAGCTCTTGACAGAGAATCAGTTGACACTTTCATGTTGACAATTCGTGCTTCAACTCAGACTTCTCCAGCTTTAGTTGCCAATGCAAAGGTGGTCATCAAACTCAAAGATGTTAATGATAATTCTCCTGTTTTCGATTCTGATCCATATATCATCACATTAGTTGAAAATACACCTGCTGGTGCTAGTCTCATACAAGTCCAAGCAGAAGACAAAGATGAAGAAAGTTTGTTAGAGTACAAACTGGGGGCAGATATGGAAGAGGAAGCCAACATTTTCAACCTTGATCCTGAATCAGGATGGATCACTCTTCTGACTTCAGTGGACCGGGAAGAGCGAGAAGAGTTCAACATTACTGTTGTGGTTTATGATAAAAATCTTGGAATTACCCAGAGTGCAACATCATCTGTGTCTGTCACTGTCACAGATTTTAATGATAATTCACCAGAATTTAACAGAAATCATTACAGTACTAGCGTCAACGAAGATGCTGAGTTGGATATCATATTTTTATCAGTTACAGCAACTGATGTAGACATTGGTCAGAATTCTGAAATTTCATATTACATCACCCATGGCGATAAAGAAGGACATTTTGACATCAACAGAAATGGTGATTTATTTGTCAGCAAGCGATCACTGGATAGAGAAAGTAAAAAACATTACCGGTTGACCATTGCTGCTACAGATGGTGCCTATGTTAGCTATGCTACTGTAGATATTGATATTTTAGATGCTAATGATAATAGTCCACAATGTTCTAAGGTTAGTACACTGCTATTCAAAAGATTTTTAAAGAGATGTGCCAGTCTTCTAGTGAACACCCCTCAACTTTCTAATGGACTCTTCCTCACATGCATTTTATGATTCTGTATCAATCAATATGATGCTGTACTATGTATTATTGGAAGGGCTCATTTGATAAATCAGGTGTTTTATTATTGCCTGTCTTAATTAAACCAGTGAGATGAATAAGTCTATTGAATTCATTCTGTTAATTTTTTCAGCTGATGTATACGATATTTGAGAAAGAAGATGTACCAGTTGGGAAAAGATTGGAATTTATAGAAGCTACTGATCAAGATGATCCTGCAACTAGGAATTCAAGATTAGAATATCAATTATTAGGAATTGGTGCAGAATCATTCTACCTTGATAGAACTACAGGTGAATTAAGATTTTGATGGACAAAATATACTAACTGTTATTCTTATGATGTTTCTTACACGTGATATTTCTTCTCTTTAGAGAACGTCATATACCAAGAACTTAAAGTAATATAAGTAAAAGCGTATGACGTTAATGTTGTATGACGTCACTTAGTAACGGCCAGTATACTGGCTGTGCAGGTATATATTGTGTAAGTTTGTAATCGGTAGGGTTGAATGCATGGGTTAAAAGACAAATAGCTATTGTTAACAGCATGCTTGCAGTCAAGTAAGTGATTGTAAGTAAATGTCCTACCTTAAAAATTGGGTACAAAGATGATTTGATTGGCAGATTGTTTTTTTTTTTCTGGTTGATGATGTATCATTGTGAAAGACTATTTTCAGATTGCTGAAAGTGGAATCACGGTTATATTTATATATATTCTCATACCACATTGTTTTTCTCTATTGTAGGTATCCTAACTACAGCTATAGAATTAGATCGTGAAACTCAATCTAAATATAATTTAATAGCGTCTGCTATAGATGGTGGAGGTTTATCTTGTACATCAGAAGTGAATATTTATATTAGTGATATCAATGATAATGCCCCGGTATTTACACTAACAGAGAATACTTTTAGTATTCAAGAAGATGCTAGAATTAATACATTAGTCACTAGAGTTACTGCTACTGATAAAGATTTAGGTAAGACATACCTAGAATACCTAAGTAAGACTGGGAAAATGGAGCCATGGTAGCTTGGTCAGTGAGTCTTTCTTGCTAACCTGAAGGTCCAGGATTCTATGGATCAAGTTGAGATAAAACCTTAGGATTTTTCAACCTTGTTTTCTGTTAGGGATGTAGGTAAGAGGCGCTGATATGGAAAAGCGTCTTGTTGTTCAGTTTGGACAATAAATAGAGGTCCTGTGTTCTACAGGCAGTGGACTTGAAAGATCCCTCAACAGTTAAAAATAGCAAAAAGGAGATTAATGCTGCTGTCCTTGCTAAATTTCCCTCATTGCAAACTGTATATAAGTGCAGAAAGAAGGACAATTAAACTCTTATTTTATTTTATTTCAGGTATAAATAAGAAGATAGTATATGGTATAATGGGTGATTCTAAATCTACATTCTCTATTGATAGTAATAGTGGTATAATTAGTTTAATTAGTCCATTAGATAGAGAAATAACATCACAACATATTATAACAGTTACAGCTAAAAATCTGGTAAATATGTGATATCATTTTGATCCTGCAATTGAATAGCAGATACAGCCAAATCAATTCAGAAAAAGTAGAATTATGATTCCATAATAGTTATTTAGAATATAAGATGTTCCATTTTCATTCTTGATTGTTTCAAATTTGATAACTGTGTTGTGGCTAATTTCCAACTTTCTTGAAATTTCAAGTTTGTTGACTTTGTGTAGAATGTTCACATAGGTTTATAACAAATTTTGTTTTTTGCTTCAGGGACCAACACCACTATTTAACTCAACTGAGTTAAGAATATTAGTATTAGATGTCAATGATAATAAACCAGAATTTGAACGGACTAGTTACTATGTTGAAGTACCAGAAGATACTAAGTTACAGTCTACTGTTATCACTGTTAAAGCCTCTAGTCTAGATATTGGTCAAAATGCCAATATTACCTATTCTATCATGGCTGGTAATGAACAGAATAAATTCAAGATTGATCCAAATAATGGTGAGTAGCCATGATCTAACTTGAAGAACGTCAATTTGAGTCTCTTTCAATTCACATTTTAAATTTGCTCAACATTATCAACATTAAATAACTGATTTCTGTAGGCTTTTAATGCTAAATTTATCTTTAAGTTAATAGAGAAATGAAATTTGTTTTGGGTAATGATTTGGGATCAAAAGTTTTACAAAAGCTTGAGTTAATCAAACCTTGATTTACTATTCAAATTAGGCAACAGTGCCTATGTTTAGAAAGTGTATACTCATGCTACTGTCATGGTACAATCCAACACAGGAATAGCATTTTCAGTTCAACTGAGCCCAAGCTGATATGATATTTATTTTCTAAATACCGGGTGATTATTTTCATTCATTAATAACATCCAGTATTCTGTTGATTATTGTAGGTGCAGTAATTGTTCAGGAACCATTAGATTTTGAGTTATCACGAGAGTATTTTCTGACTATATTAGCTAAAGATCATGGTGAACCTCCACTCAGTAATTCAGCTATAGTTAATATTAATATAACTGATATTAATGATAATAAACCCAGGTTCTCACCATCATCATATTATACTGTCTCTGTTAAAGAAGATCTGAAATTACATGAAGAAATCATTAAGGTGAGAAATCTTTCAAAAATCAAGAGAATGGCCTTAAGAGAATAATATTTTCAAAAACTAAATATTAATCGAAAAATCAGAAGACACATAAAATTGCGAAAGGTACTGTCTTTGTACATACATCGGTAAATCTGAATTAAATAGTTGATTTTTTTTAATATGAATTGGCATTTAATTATAAAAATACATAGATAGTTAGTTTTGCAAGGTTAAAAATTTGTCTCCTGATTTGCTTCTTTTGTGTGAATATGAATTGGCATTAATAAACATGGTCATATAATACTTCTTTGATATCTATTTTTATAAAGGGCAACATTAATCCAAATTTGGATATTTGGGGAAACATGTACAGAGAGCTAATTCTTGAACGCTTATATACCTTCCTGTATCAAGATTAAGGATTAGATAAAAGGGGATTACCCTATTTTATGCTAATGGGTGCCTTAATAATCATATCTGTAATTGTTTATTTTAGGTACTTGCTACTGATGAAGATGGAGAAAATAATAATAAATTAACATATTTAATACAAAGTGGAGATGTTTATGGTCAGTTTCATATAAATAAAGATAATGGATCGTTGACAGTGGTCAAATCTTTAGACAGAGAAATGGTAAGTTATCATTCTTTATTTCTACTCTAATATCTCAGAAGCTCTGATGATTGCTTGTTAGTGCCATTTTTTCTGATGGATACAAATGTACAACAATCGCGTTTCATTTCATATGTTTTTACAAGTAGATATTTCTTATTCTGAACAAATGTATTATTAAATCTCTCAATTTTCAGATGGATACATAAGTCCTTCAGATAGATTTATTATATTTCAGATGGATACATATGTCCTTCAGATAGATGCATTGTATTTCAGATGGATGCATATGTCCTTCAGATAGATGTATTATATTTCAGATGGATCCATATGTCCTACAAATAGATGTATTATATTTCAAATTGATACACATGTCCTTCAAATAGATGTATTATGTTTCAGATGGATACTCATGTCCTTCAGATAGATGTATTATATTTCAGATGGATACATATGTCCTTCAGATGTGCTATTCAATTCTCTTGCATTCTTTTAAATTTCAGATGGATACATATGTCCTACAGATAGATGTACGTGATTCAGGACAGCCAGTATTATCTAACTCTGCAGCTGTTAATATTAAGATATTAGATGCTAATGATAACCCTCCATTATTTAGTGAAAGAAATTACACCGCATATATACAGGTAAGACTTAATCACATTCTTTAAAGCTTTAATGGAAAATAATTCTTTCAAATTCTTGTAATTATCAATTTTTCCTTTGGACATACGACCTCATAACTGATCAGAGGACTCATTTCTAGTCCAAACTATCACATGCTGAAATGCATTGCTTAGGACTAATTTCCACTACCGACAGTACTAGCTGAAAGACATTACCTGGAAAAGAAGACACATTTAGATTCCTGACATTCACTTGCTTAAAGGCGAACCAATTTCCATCCTGATATTGCTGAGAAAAAGGGACTGATTTTCATTTTCATAGACATAGTTGAGAAAAGACTGTGACTTGCTGATAAACATTGCTGAAACTCTGAACTCTTACTGTGAGAAATAAAGACCTGTCTGTGGTCAGTCATCAATGAAAGCAGGATTAAAAATTATGACCATGATAACAGCAAACATTCAACAGGAAAATGCATGCTAGGAAGATAATGGAAATAAATTTGGACTAGTCAGCATGGGTTGATAGGTTTCTAAGCTTAAAAAGTGGGAAACACTACTGAATAGATCTGGCTGACTTTCACACAAGCTAGTTTTCACTTGCACTGTTTGATGGATGTTCTTGAAGTATTAGTTTGAAAGCTTTTTAAGACACAAATAAATGACAATATATATTCCCTATTTTTAATAGCTGGCCGATTTAGTAAGTATATCAAGAAAGCATGACTTGAATGACATGATCAAGTTTAGTGTTATTATCTTTTGAATAGTAGGCTAATCAGTTGTATTTTTATGTTGCATTGTGAATTAATGGCTAATTTACTGAAAATATAAAATTTGCATGAACAATTGCATGAATTGTGATAATGATAGAGACAATGTCATCCAAAAATATCATGATTCTTGTCTCTTTGAAGTGTCCGTGAAAAAATAATTTGCAGACTTTGTTTTGATAACTGCAGCATCAGTTTGTTTGGTAAATGAGCCATTTTGTGATGTAAATGTGTACATTTTAACATGTGTCATTATTCACATAGATTCTGTGTAAATATGTGCATTTTACATGTGTCATCATTCGCATAGATCTGTGTAAATATGTGCATTATCACGTGTCATCATTCACATAGATTCTGTGTAAATATGTGCATTATCACATCTGTCATCATTCACAAAGATTCTGTGTAAATATGTGCATTATCACATGTGTCATCATTCACAAAGATTCTGTGTAAATATGTGCATTATCACATGTGTCATCATTCACAAAGATTCTGTGTAAATATATCATGAGTCACATAGATTCTGTGTAAATATGTGCATATCACGTGTCATCATTCACATAGATTCTGTGTAAATATGTGCATTATCACATGTGTCATCATTCAGATAGATTCTGTGTAAATATGTGCATTATCACATGTGTCATCATTGAAATTAATTGTATATGTCAGCACTATCACTTTTGTCATTATTCACATCAATTCTATGTCAATGTGTGTATTATCACATGTGTCATGATGAATATCAATTCAGTTCAGTTTCAGCATCACCTGTCACGTCCTTACACATAAGTTCATCAAGTCTACTAAACATCCCTTTTTTTTCATTCAAGGCTATGCAAGAATGTAACACTTTGAATATCTTAATATCTCTTTTAGATGTGAAAATGTGTAAAATTTGTGTTGTAATTGTTTTATTAATTTGTATCTATGATGGTGAGCTGAAAAGTTCATAGGCATCCCCTCTCTTAGATTTTTCCATTAATCTATGTATAGTACATATCAATGTCATACATAAATCATACTTACATAAACTTATGCTTACTGTATGCATTGTTTACATCATAAATATTCTATGTTAAAAGCATCAACCTGATGTATTATTCATCAATAAGATTTGTTTTCATACATTTTTCATTCATATCTAGTGATTGTTCATAAGATAGGTTCATTACAACTTAAACTACCTAACTGAAAGACTGCATTTATTATTGCTCTGAATCTTCCCTAAATATGCTGAAAGATCATACTGATTATCATCAATTAGAAATAAAGCACTAGAAGGAAATTACGCAATTATTTACGTAACATTTCCGAAATATAGACATGAGAATAAGTTCTACTTGTCCGAATTTAGTAGGGCTGAAAATAGGTCGAATCAAGTAGCATGAAACTCTAAGTAACAATATTATTCAAGTTCTGGTATATAAATGCAATAAGTGAGTAACTCTATTGTTCATTTTTATATTTGACTATTTCAGGAGGGAAGTAAAGCTGGTATCAACATCTTAAAGTTATCGGCCACAGATGATGATCTAGAAGAAAATGGTGGACCATTCTTATTTGATATTGTCAATGGTAACGAAAATAAAGAGTTCCATATCAACAAAGATGGTGTCATTCTGACGTCTGGTGGAGACTTGAAGAAAAAGGTCAAGGAATCCTATCAGTTGACTGTTAGAGCATTTGACAGAGGAAGTCCAGTCTTATTCTCGGATGTTGTTGTGGACATCAATGTGGTAGATGAGAGCATGTACCCTCCACAAGTTCGTAACCTTACCATAGCCATCAGTTCGTATTTAGGCAAAACCATGAAAGGAGTCATTGGAAAAGTCAACGCTTTTGATTCTGATCCTTATGACATTTTAAACTATAGGATAGTGTCAGCAAATGACCATCTTTTTGATGTACATCCTATCGATGGGCGAATCATTGCCAAATCTGGATTAGATGCAGGAAGTTACAAGGTGAATGTGAGTGTAACAGACGGTCGATTCAACTCCTACAGTATTGTTACAGTAGAGGTCATGGAGATCTCAGAAGAAATGATGGACAGTTCTGTTACTATCCAGTTTAAGGAAATGTTCCCTGAACAGTTTTATGCCAACTATTTGAAAGATTTTCAAAAGATTCTGAAGCGCGAGTTAAACGTCCGAGCTAAAGATGTTGAAATTCTTAATGTTCAGCCTTCAGATGAAAGTATCATCAATAGATCAAGAAGAAGGAGATCTTTAAGCAGTAACTTGGATGTTCTATTTGTGGTGCGTAAAGTCACTGGTAAACTGTTCAATAAGAACTCTTTAAGAAGAAAGGTAGAAAGAGCTAGAGATGCCATAGAAACAGGATTGAATGTTGAAGTTGAGAAAGTATTCAATGATATTTGTACCAAGTCGATGTGCGATTCTGGACCTTGTGTCAGCCATCTTGTTTTTGATGACACCGACCTTGAACCTGTGACAGTTGGTGCTGATAGTTATGTATCTGCTCGACATCGATATATTTTCTTCTGTAACTGTTCAGATGGTAAGTAGACATTTTTTGACATTTAATCGTAAAATTAGTTTTTTTCCATAACATAGTTCTTGTATGCATGAAATATCATTTGAGATGTCCCAAAGCTTTTATTTAATTTTTTCAGAGTATCCTTATAATTTTTATCAATGTTGGTTTCCATGGTATTTTTGTAGGATCCTGTAATGGTGTAGTTTGTGGAGATAAGAGATGTTCAGCCAATCAGATCTGTCACAGAAACAACAACAGGTACTCATGTCGGTGTCCGTCTGGTAAAACAGGAAGTAAATGTCAAGATAATGTTTATTCACCATCAACTATCTGTAGTCCTGATGATGTAACATGTAAAAGGGGTGCGTACTATATACTGGTTTTCATTCATTCCACGACTTAAATTAAGGTTTATGTCTATTGTTTCTACATTTCAGTGGGCTTATAAAGATGCAGGACATCATGAAGTGTGCAATGAGGGTATTTGTGAAAGGACACCTCAATAGCCTACTCGTTTTGGACTTTCAAAGGATCTTATCATTTATCTTTAAATTTCAGGAAATCAACCAATGACTTTTAATGGTAAAAGTTTTGCGAGATGGACTTTAACAGAGACTACAGAGAAAAGATTGACATTATCATTGAGATTTCGAACACGTAAACCAAGTTGTAATGTTATGTATACCACAGGTCAAGTAGACTATAGTATACTGGAGGTAAATAGATTACTGACATTTGGTATTCTGATTTATATAGTTGAACTTTGATGATTTCAGTTTTCAGGTCAGCTGATTGGTTAAACCCTAAAATTGATTTTAAATCTAGTTTTTCCAATCAGATTACAGTATTTCTTGATTTTTGTCTAGTAATGTTTTTTTCTGAAACAGACCCCCAACCTTGAAAGCACCAAAAATATAACAACAATTACTACAACAACATTGTAACAACTGGCTCTGTTGTAATGCTTTAAATTTGACTATTCTGTGAATACAGTCATGTGGATGAATCACATTATGTTTCTGCTGTCTGCTTGTGAGGATTTGAAGCATCCTTTGATTACTGACTTTTTTGTGACTTACCAAACAAACTACAGAAATATGTACACATGAAACATGAAAATTAAGCCTTGCACTCTTGCAGTAACAAGTATTTAACTCTGTTTCACTTGAAGATTATAGTATCGACTTGTTGTATTTTCAGATTAAAGATAGTAATATTCAATACAGATTTAACTGTGGTTCAGGTGAAGGATTTGTTAAAATACCAGTAGATGTCAGTGATGGACAATGGCATCTGATTATGTTAGAACGTAATGGCCGAACTGCTGAACTATTTTTAGACCAAGGCTACAAAGCTATATCTTCTGCACCAGGCACTAATGATGAGCTGAATCTGGACTCATTTGATGTATATTTTGGAGCAGAAGTGGAGGTTTTTCCAGAAGGTTACAATGATATTAAGAGAGGTTTTGAAGGTTGTATGGAGGGTATTAGAATGTTTAATATATTATTACCATTTACTGGTACCAACCGTATTGCTATCAGTCAGAAATTTGAAGATGTGGAATTTAAATGTAAAGATTATGCCACCTTACCAACTACTGGAAGTAAGTGACTAACTTTCTAAATAAAATTATATTTACTTTGTAATTGTTGCCACTTGATATTCTATTTCTGTTAAAACTGTTCTGTTGAACTTTTGAAATTGGTTTTGTTTTTGCCATCCTGTTTGTCGTGTATGTTAAGCAGCAATGACTAGTGTGGCGTAGACACCATCACTTTTCATGAAATACATGAACACTAATGATTGATATACTTCCTCATGCGAAAAGTTCATGGTTAGCCATTATGTTGTTTTTGGGTTTCAGGTTTTGTTTTGGGGTTCGGATCCTTAGTACTTGGTTTATTTATTACTTGTAATTGTTGCCATCTGCTATTCTATTTACTTGTACTTAGTAATTCTATTGACTGGTAGTTTTTGTTACTTGCTACTCAATTGATTTGTTTTTATTGCCACTTTCAACTAAGTTTCTTCACAATTATTGCCACTCGTTAATCTTTTGATGTGAAGTATGTCTAATGTCTATATTAATTTCAGACATCTGTGGTAGACATCCTTGTATGAATGGTGGAACCTGTCAATATAGACAAATCAATTCCTACTTCTGCCAATGTATGCCAAGATATCAAGGTATAAGATGTGAAATTGATAATGATCCATGCCAGGATAATCCATGCTTTAATCAAGGTAATTATTTTACTATTAATTGATGACCAAAACCTTATACCATATAATTGTGAATATAATGCTCACCTATATATGCTAGAGTTTGTAAACACTCTAGAAGGTGACAGATTTTAAAGAAACTTGTTTACTGGAATTGTTTATTATTCCCCAAGGATGAACTCTATTGAAAAGCAGAAAAACTAATAATAATGATATATGGATTACTGCCCTTGTTCTTAATAAATTGAATTTTTAGCGGAAAACCTGGTGAAATTGTTTATTATCATATTATGATCTAAGAATGAACCCTATTAAAAATCAAATAAATAGTAAAAGACTGTAATTAAAGCTCTTGTAGTCTGAAAATGTCAGAAACTTTCATTTACTGATAGCTCTTGTCATCCTCCCTGACGACTTGGCTGCCATTACAATTGTGGGCGTATTAAGATGGTCATCGCTATTTTTAGTTTTTAGAAATAAAAAAACACGATTTCTACTTGATTCTTCGGGAGATTGATTGGCAGTTGAAATGATGTGAGTGAGGTGTAAATTGGATCTCATGGAAATTGATTTTATATTAATAAGTGAATTGAAATGAGGTGAAAATTACTTCTCATGGAAATAGATTTTTCTGGAAATTGTTGAAGTTGAAATGAGGTTATATATGTAAATGAAATTAGCGAAGATTTCTGCTCAGGTGACAATTGTCACGTAGGTTCAATGTTGTTAAGAATTAACATAAATAATGTTTTATCATATCAATGTCATGTACAGGAAAAAAAGCATAACAGAATGACTTCCTGAAGTTTACACCTTTGAACCTTTCAGTAAGAAATGGAACAAATATAATTAATATCAAACCAAAATTTTAATATGAACATGTTTATTCATAGTTCAAAATAAGAAATTTATTCATTCAACATGAACATGTCTGTGATATGACATTTATAGCATCCTTTATGTACCGGTAGTTGAATAAAACCGTAAATTATTTTTATGCATATCCTAAAGCTGTTTTAAATGCAGTTTTTCCTTTGTCTGTGACAGAATTCATTGTCTTATCATTTTGATGGCCAAATTTGGGTGCGGATAAGTGATGTCAAATTTGACTTCACACATTAGTAACTGTTCTGAATTGTAGCACTGAAAGGCTCAGCTGTGAAAATTGAAATAGCCCCCTGTTAATTCCTGCAATTCCACTAAAACTAAGTGATGATGACAATGACGTCATATAATCACAAAGGGCTTTATTCGATAAAGTAAATCCGCGATTATTGAATTGCAGGAACCACAAATGTCTAATTGAAAATTGGAATGTTGCAAAGTGATGCTGCTGATGCAGATAAGAAATTTCGAAAACCTCTTTACACTCCCTTTAACATGTGCAATTAAAAAAATTATACTACTTCCCTACTTCCCATTATACAGATGGTGTAACAGCCATTATGGTTTTAGTAAATGTTATTGAATGGAATGATTTTTGTAGGAATTTGTAATAAAGATAAAGATGTGATCAATGGTTATACCTGTATCTGCCCAGGGGAATTGAAAGGGAAACAATGTAAATATGGTAAATTTTGTCAACCTGATACGTGTAAAAATGGCGGTGTATGTATTGAGGGACCCAATTCACCATTATGTCATTGTCTATCAAAATATCAAGGTAAGAAGGTTTTCTTATCAAAACATCTTTTGGATATAAAAACCATCATCAGGAGAGCTGGTTCAGAAATTCCAATATGTGATTTCATGGGCATGAAATTGAGTGGATCTCTATCTCAGTATATAGGGGACTCTAGAATCTAAATTATAAAAGTTCATCTTGATTGTTTTGGAAATAAAATTAAGTGAAATAGAAAAAAAAAATGCACATATGTTCTGAATTTATAAAATGTCAAATTAAACTTGCTGTAAATCATATTTTTTATATATATGTATGATAAAAAGATAATCAATAATTTTTTTTATATAATATGAATTAATATGAAACTGAGATTAGATTAAGTAGATTATTAATTGAATATATTCAATATATTGTATGCATTTATATACACATGTATAAGTATGTTATGTAGAATACTGCAACATCTGTGAGTTATTGATTTCTGTCTTATAATTATAGTTATAGTTATAAATTTGAGTTTATTTCACACTTTAATAAATGAATTGTCATGAAATTCAACAATTTGACTATATTTAGGACTATATTGTGAAAAGATGGTGGATCCATGTGTTATCAATCCATGTTATGGAGGCGGTACTTGTATTAGTAATAATAATAATTATCGTTGTGAATGTACTAAAGATAGAATTGGACGACATTGTGAAGATAATGTATCTGTTGCTGCTTCTATTAAGATACCTGTAATGTTGATATACATTATTATTGGTAAGATTTATATAGAAAGTGCACTTGATGCATCAATGTTTTTGAACTTTGAACCTTTTGTTAAGGATAGTGGTCTCAGGGTTACATGGAGAAGCATCTCGTTGTTCGTATGGAAAGATAAACAAGGGCCTGTTTGCTCTAGGATTTTCACTTTTTGACAATTGAATATTGAAAGAAAAGTAGGTCGTTGTCTGGCATAGTTAGTCTCATTGCACACTGCATGACATAGCCCCATCAGGAGCAGAATAAGAATGTATAACATAAAAATGCCTTGCTTTCCACTTTTCATTTTGAATATTTTTTTCTTATATGAAATGTTCATTAGTGCAACCAATGTATTGAAAATATATTCTTATGGATTTTGGGTTTCGTTTTTTACGGTTTGGATCATAATTTCTTTGTTTTTTTGTTAATGCTTGAAAAGTTATTATATTATGTGTTTGGTGTTGTAGGTATAGTTGTTGGTGTCATAGCAATAGTAATACTTATTATTATTATTTGTTGTGTCTGTAAGCGACGTAGAAAGAACAGACGGCGATCTCATGATGCACACAACTCAAACGAACTCAACAGAATGTTACCAGAAGACAAAAAACGTTCTAATAAGAAGTTAAACGAGGAGATCTTACTATCCAATTATCCCAAAAATCCACCTCCAGTTCCAGATCGGCCTGTTTCTTACACACCTAGCAACCATGATTCTATGAACACATTGAACAATTTTGACAATGTCAGGAATTATGGCAGTGCAGCAGATGAACTGGAGAGAAGTGGCGTTCATAATATTCCATCTTTCTGTCCAGCAGACGTCTACACTCACAGATTTGGTACTCCACCTGCTGCTAAACATTATTATTCTACATTCCAATCACCCCCCTCTAATCCTCAATCAGATACTGACTCTATACAGAAAGATCCACAAGAGTATGAATATCCTACTAATTTCTTAGAGAACTATTCTGGTAAGTAACTACCCCTCTTTACAATGTCAAGCTATTATGAATTTTATACTTATACCTTGCCTGCAATAGTCACCTTCTTTTGAATGAAGTGGATGGTACACTAGGGGAAATAGCCAATCAGAAGCCTCAAACGAAAGTTTGTGACGAAAGCCATAATATTTTCTGTCGGTTGCTCTGATAGGCTGTATTCACTGGCATACAAGCCAACCTAATTGCTGCATTCTGTGATACAAGAATGGTGGTTATTGCAGTCAAGGTTTATGTTTGTTTTATAGTTGTTTTTTTATTGCTTCAAAATATTCAAGTTACTGTTTGTTGTTATCTCATATTATTGTGACATAATATTGTAACTATATGGCATATACTCTATATTATATGACAGGTAAATGATGGTTTGACAAATGTAAATGTTTGAAACAAGAGGTGTATTATATATATATAAATTTTAAAGGAACTCTACCACCTGAAATCAACATAAAATTTAAATTTTTTAACATCTATTTTAATATTTATTCTATATTTTATAGTGGACATAGGACAATCACCTCAGCAAAACTTTATAGACAAGGGTCTTTTAGGAGTAGATATACATAAAACACATTGGAAATATTTTCACAAACACATATTGAAGTTATGATTGCCATATGAAATATGGAAAATATTGGAGATATAAAGAAACATATTATGTATCAAAGTTGTCCGCCCTGTCACCATGAATGAATTGGTGCTGGGGCTCAGATTTTGTACTCAGAAAATTTGAAGAATTAAAGGCCTAGAGAACTCATTCTTAAAATTTTGCAGTGATTTTGTACAGTGACACTGTAAATGAATCAATCTCTGCTAAACTCAAAAAGGTATTGTTGGGGCTTAATTCTTACTTGCTAGGGCCCAGCCCCCATGGACTCCACCCTAACAGTGAGGCTGAAAGATGTGGACATTGCTAGTTTGATTTTGATGTTTATATACATGTATTTATTTTAGTTGAAAAGAAACCAGTAGATAAGATGACTATGAAATGTTTACCAGGAATGAGTCCCAAAGTAGTACGGAATGCCCTAGCTCAACATGATGCTAGTTCTGTTAGTAGTTTACCAGTATCAGAATCAGAGGATGATCTAAATGGTAAATATATTGTTATTATTTCCTGGGTTAGAAGTCACGTATTATGATATTGATGTTTTGAATTCTAAAAACTTGGTGAATGAAGTGTTTCTTATGTATGATGTATCAAATTGAAGCTATTATTAAAAAAAAAAATTTGTATCATACTGCTCTGGGCTAAGTTGTAACAGATGATTTATTTGTTATGCAATTGCTGTAAATGAGGATTACTCCATCAACTGGCCTTATATAAACTATATTGTTGTTATGATGTAAACAAATTTTGAGAAAGGAATCCAAGTTGTGATTAAAGGGTTATCATCATTAAAACTAATTTTTCATTTAGGTCCGATTCGTTTTGGTAACAAAACAGAAAGATAATCAACAGTTTGATATAATTAACAATTATCACTACGATTACTATCATTATCAAAATTATCATTATCATTATTAAAATTATCAAGATTGATTAAGGTCTGTTAGTTCCCCGCTAGACAAATGAACAAGAAAATTAAATACCAAGCAACAGTCAAATTCTAGAAAGCCTTTATTTCATTTACATTAGCAACTGTTTTGCTAAATCATCTTTATTAACTTCATGTGTAAAATGTTTTAAAAAAAAATTGTGGTTAACCCTTTCAACTCAAGCAGCCACACACTTAAGCAATATATACCTGCACAGCCGGTAAACCGTCTGTTACTAAGTGATATATATTCAAGTAATCAATGTTATCGTCATGTTTGTAATAATAGTGAAAGGATTTGGCAAAGGTTAAAAAACTTACAAAAAAAGTAATTCCTACTTATAACTGTCATATACAAGATTTTGAATATTCAGATCAGTGATTGTTGTCACCTTGAATGTTTTATTATGACATTTACTGGCAGCTACTAAGCTATCAAAAATTAGTTGATAATGTTCCTTTAACTTAAACATTTCCTATTATTTACAGCATTTAAAAATATTGTTATATAAGTATTATGATTAATTGTAATTAAATCTTATTTTCTTAAAAAAAATTAATATTTGTCACACTTCATGTAAAGGAATAACTATATGAATTACTTGTTCAAGGAGAAATGATGGTTATTATATAAGTATATCTGTGATATGTCATGTACATCCTCTGAACTTAAAAAGACAAAAGATCAGTAGAAAAACATCTTAATCAACTAGAGCTATAAGAGTCAGTCTACATGTAGCCCTTGACACAACAGCACAATATTCCTTTCACAATATTTGATTGGCTGAGACAGTAACTGTTATTGCATTGAAGAGTTTCTGAAAGAAAAACAATATTAAATTAAGCCTGGCGCAAAGACAGACTTTTATCCCCATCTGCAAAACTTTTGCAAAAAACAACTCATATAAGACCAAATTTGCTTGACAAAAAGGGTCATTGTCCAAGTTTGTGCTGCCAACAAAAACTTAATTGAACAAATGACAAGTTTTTCAGTGGACAAAAAAAAATTAGCTAATGGCTTAAAAAAATAAATACTGTTTTTAGTAATGATGCTACTCAAAACATCAGAATCTTATGAAATAGTGAAAGTTTCGTCTTCCTTTTCCTGGTCTTGCAAAATTGCAGTTAGATATTTCCTTATTCCTTATTATTTCATTGTCTAAAAAAATTGTTTACTCATTGGTGAAAATTTCTGCAAATTAAAAATGAAGGTTGACATGTGTGATTATCATGTAAGAAAGAAAATAAGGAAGATTCTGGAATCTAGAATATTAAAAGTATTTTTTTTTGTTATATAAATCTAAATTTGATTTCAAGGTCAGCATGTAACAAATGACACTGGAAAACGATTCATTTTAGTTTTTAAGGAGACTTTTTCATCTTCTACTGCCCACACAATTTCATTTGAAACTCCTTCACAATTTAATTCAAGTCTTTTAGAATTAGAACTTTCAGGAACTTAATTGCTTAGTAGGACAAACATGATTTTAACATAAGGTTACATGTACTCTAAGGAATGTTGCTATGTAGGTGTCATTTACCGTATGTAGCTATGTACATGTACATGTATGTAGTAATGTACATGTATTTTATGTGCATGTACATGTATGTAGTTATGTACGTGTAAATGTACGTTGTTATGTATGTGTAGATGTATGTAGCTATGTACATGTATGTAGTTATGTTAATGTACATGTATTTAGTATTGTATTGTACATGTATGTAGCTATGTATGTGTACATGTATGTAGTTATGTACTGTACATGTATGTAGCTATGTACATGTACTTGTATGTAGCTATGTATGTGTACATGTATGTAGTAATGTACATGTATGTAGTTATGTACGTGTAAATGTATGTAGCTATGTACATGTATGTAGTTATGTTAATGTACATGTATTTAGTATTGTATTGTACATGTATGTAGTTATGTACTGTACATGTATATAGCTATGTACATGTACTTGTATGTAGCTATGTATGTGTACATGTATGTAGTAATGTACATGTATGTAGTTATGTACGTGTAAATGTATGTTGTTATGCATGTGTAGATGTATGTAGCTATGTACTTGTATGTAGCTATGTACTTGTATGTAGCTATGTATGTGTACATGTATTTAGTATTGTACTGTACATGTATGTAGCTATGTATGTGTACATATATGTAGTTATGTACTGTACATGTATGTAGCTATGTATGTGTACTTGTATGTAGCTATGTATGTGTACATGTATTTAGTATTGTATTGTACTTGTATGTAGCTATGTATGTAGTTATGTACTGTACATATATGTAGCTATGTATGTGTACTTGTATGTAGCTATGTATGTGCACATGTATGTAGTTATGTACGTGTACATGCATGTAGTTATGTATGTGTACATGTATGTAGCTA
>NW_008708986.1:6171562-6218814 GCF_000327385.1 Lottia gigantea
AATTTTTTTTGGCCCCAAATAAAACCCCCCCCCCCCCCCCCCCCCCCCCCAAAAAAAAATTGCTGTGTCCATTAGCCTTTTATTCCTAGTTTTCTATTGTTGCTGAATTTTATCCCAGACCCATGATTTCTCAATAATATTGTTTTCTTTTTTGTGCAGCTAAAAGATGGAGGAAAAGAGGTAGCCTAACATATATTATGTTTTCTATATTTGTATGTTCCTGTATTTAGTTCAGTCTTATGTCCTGTCATTTACTGTATATTACATTATCTATCTATTAGTGGCCTGTTTGATTCTTAACTATACACCAATCTGGATTCAGACATTAAAACAATCATGCAATCAATATGTTATATGGAGATACAATCTATAGACATGATTGATATACCTTTGTGAAAAATAATGATCTGACTTTCTGTTTAACAATGGGAGATTTGGATTCAATATTTTCTATATATGGAATAATTCAAAATAGATTTTTCAAAAAGTATCTGCCAACAAATGCGTCATTGAAGTACGATTTCGACATTGTGCAGAACACATAGGACCTTGAGTCAATCAATTTTTGATTAATTTACAATTTCATTCCTTTTTTCTGATATTTATCGTCTCCATTGTAATCCAACCTGTTTTCTATCGCAGTCCTGTTGAAATGACACAGTTTTTAACCAATCAAAGGATATCATGTAGGATCCATTTCTTGACTACAATTACAAACTATGGGATAGGGAAACCCAAAGAGTCTATCATGTTCCTCTACTTTAAATTTCACTTTATCCCAAATTGTTAATATTATTAAGAAAAAAAAGGTTCTCATGACATTCTTTGACTGGTTAAAAAAGCATCATTAGAAAAGGAGTGTGGTAGAAAACTTGTTAGATTACAATGGAGACTAATGAATATCAATGGAAAAAGTTGACCTTTTTTATTCTACTTTGGATTTTTAGTAGGCCCATTTGAAATGCTATTAATCTATTTTTTTCTGCTTTGTTAAGCCCTTTTTTTTTTCAGTTTCATTTTCTAATATGTTTATTTGGATGCATGGCATAGTCTTATAATCCAATGATTTTTTTTGTTTTGATTTATACAATGGAATGATTTTTAAAAAATACTAAGTGCTTATTGTGATTTATGAAATAATTGTAATGCATTTGATGATTTTTCTTTTTCTAAAGTATTGTTCCTGTTTCTATTTTGTTGAATTTTCCCTCGTCCACTGACTTTCAGTTTAAGTCATCTTCTTCTTTCTTATCTGTTGATTATGTCTATCCTCTGCCTTCTCTTTTGAATTATGCTTTCTTTTCCCTTTTTCTGTCTCTTATACCTAATAATATATTTCAAATCTTCATGTTACATAGGACAAATGTTCCTACTTGATGCCAAATTCACTCATGATTTGATCATGTTTTTATCATGTAGAACAATTTTTCAATTTCAATTTCAAATGTTCTGGTTACAGATGACAAATGTTCTTACTTTATGCCATGATTCTATCAAATGTTCTAATCCATGTAGAACAACTTTTTGATTTGGTGAACACAAAATAATATGTTTCTCGAGAGCACACTATTTGATATGTTAAATAAATCACATAAAATTAGGTTTTAAACCTCTATATGTTGACACATATTTCATGGGAAAAATGTTTAAAAATTACTTGCCTGGGGGTTTTAGCTTAGTCCAAATCCATTCTTAATTTATAAGTGTTTTATATGCCCACATGGAAATGTGGACGTATATTGTCGTCACCCCTGTCCGTCCATCTGTCCACATTTATTGCATGCACGTTAGAGGCTGCAGTTTTTATCTGATATATTGATGAGATCTCGGTCTCAGATTGAAATTGGTTTCAATCAGATGAACATTTTCAGAGTTATTGCTGTTCATGTTTCAATTTGATGATAATTTAATGAACTGTTTTTTTGAGGTTTCCCCTTACTTACAAATATTTTTTAGATTATTTGAAAATTTATTTTTAAGCCACTGTAGACTTAGTTATCATCTCTGACAGAGGGTAGTGGGCGCATGTTACCTTGCCTGGCAAGCTATCTTTTACATAAGTAGAGTTTTGATTTATTTCATAATTTATAATTTTCTTTTATTATTTTAACAGAGAATGAGATAGATATATAAAAAACGTTTTTCGACAGGTTATTGTTGATTATTTATTCTGGGTTTTTAAATATTACCTTTATGTAGTTATGTTTACTGGTACCTTTACGCTAGGTACTTACTCACTGTAGAAACCCTTGGTTTTATGTTGTTGGTTTTTTATCACAGGTTTTGATACTCATACTGGAGGCACTTTTTTAACTATAATGAAAAATCTCATATTTTCAATTTCTATATGAGTCTATATTTGAAGAAGCTGTTTACTTTTTGACGTTAATTTGAATGCCTTGTTAGATTGTCCAGTCATGTAAAGAACTGTTACACTGTCCAAAGGGATAAGGCCTTATGATATTTGTCTACAAGAGCTGATAACTCTCAAAGCTACACTGAACACTTTTCAATATTTACCAGCTTTACAACAGACAAACTTCATCTTGATTTCTGTTTTTTAAAAAAGATAAATTTCGCCAACAGTGATTTAACACTCTGCTTGAAATACCCAAAAATACCTGGCATCATTTTAGAATTTAGACTTTACTTTTGGTTCTCTTTCAAGTTTAAACAATTACCATAAGAATGGTATGTGAAGATATTCACAGCTTTAAAATGATGGTCTAAGCTTTTGTGCTGCAAATTGAAGAATATAAGAATTTCATTATAAAAATAGTATAAGAATTTCATTATAAAAATAGTATAAGAATTTCATTATAAAAATGTTTCAAGAATTTCATTATGAAAATAGTATAAGATTTTCATTATAAAATAATTTCAAGAATTTCATTATGAAAATATTTTAAGAATTTCATTATAGAAATAGTGTAAGAATTTCATTATGAAAATAGTATAAGAATTTCATTATAAAAATAGTGTAAGAATTTCATTTTAAAAATAGTGTAAGAATTTCATTATAGAAATAGTGTAAGAATTTCATCATGAAATAGTATAAGAATTTCATTATAAAAATGTTTCAAGAATTTCATTATGAAAATAGTATAAGATTTTCATTATAAAATAATTTCAAGAATTTCATTATGAAAATAGTATAAGAATTTCATTATAAAAATGTTTCAAGAATTTCATTATGAAAATATTTTAAGAATTTCTTTATAGAAATAGTATAAGAATTTCATTATAAAAATAGTATAAGAATTTCATTATAAAAATGTTTCAAGAATTTCATTATGAAAATAGTATAAGATTTTCATTATAAAATAATTTCAAGAATTTCATTATGAAAATATTTTAAGAATTTCTTTATAGAAATAGTGTAAGAATTTCATTATGAAATAAGTATAAGAATTTCATTATGAAAATAGTGTAAGAATTCCATTTTAAAAATAGTATAAGAATTTCATTATAAAAATAGTATAAGAATTTCAACCATGAAAATAGTATAAGAATTTTGTTACAAAAATAGTATAAGAATTTCATTATAAAAATATTTCAAGAATTTCATCATGAAAATAATATAAGAATTTCATTATGAAAATAGTGTAAGAATTTCATCATGAAAATAGTATAACTATTTCATCATGAAAATAATATAAGAATTTCATTATGAAAACAGTATAAGAATTTCATTATGAAAACAGTATAAGAATTTCATCATGAAATAGTGTAAGAATTTCATTATGACAATAGTATAAGAATTTCATTGTGAAAATAGTATAAGAATTTAATTATGAAAATAGTGTAAGAATTTTTATTATGAAAATAGTATAGGAATTTGTGTATATAGTGTAGCTGAAATTTGGCTATATCAGGTTTCAAGCAACATTAAGAAGACAATTATTGATTTAACTACTGAGAACAATGTTTTGAAAAGTGACACAGACAGCTAAAATTGATTCTATCAGGTGCTAAAGAGAAATATCAAAGAACTGTGTACTAGTAACTTGATAAAGCATGTTACTAAATCATCACGAATTGTTTAATAGAAATAACCAAGCTTGATTTGCAACAATTAAACATTAGCTTTGATATTTTTGAACATTTGTCTACTAATGAAATATGCTATGAATAAGAAATGATTATTTTGGTGTTGGTTAAGATACTGCTTTAGGGTTTTATATTTATTTTGGTCAATTATCTAAATCCCAAATTTTATTCTCCTTTTGTTCCCATTATTTTTGTGCTAACTTGTCTATTCATTAACTAAGAACCATTGATCATCTTTTTGATACTCCAGTTTTTAGGATAAGAAATGTCTTTCATAATGATAAATAATATTTCACATACTCTTAAAGAAACTCATTATTTCTTAAAATCTCCATTTTAATCCTTACAAAAATTACCTTAACAATTTAAATTAAAACAGTGTCATTGGATTTGAAATAATTTGTTGCAAATTTTCTTTTTTTTTTTTTTTTTGCTCTTCAATTAATACTGATATTGTATATTTTCAGGTTATCACTGGGATACTTCAGACTGGGCACCGAAGCCTCATTTACCAAATATCTGTGAATTGCCATCAGCAGAAGTACCAGATTCACCATGTTCAAGTAACCATAGTAACGATTCCAATACCCATGTTGATAATGGACAGGAATCTGATATGAATGGCAATGAATCTGAATATGTTGGTGACTCTGAATTCGCTGATGACTGTGATGATAATGAGCTCCCCCCTCCAGAATACGACCAGTATCCAAATTACCAACGTATTCTTAACTTGCCAGAAGTTGAAGATTACCATCTTCCTATGAATCTTCAGCAAATGCGACCAGATCTGTATCTACCTGGTTACGATATGAACACTAGTTTGAATGATCCTGATGTATCAAATGATGCTGATGGTGATCTAGAGGACACAAATCATTTCTATAATGACGGTGATAATAATAGCGTGATAAAGGTGCAGATCAGACAACCATGGCAAGAACAATATCTAAGTCAACTGAGTGAATATAACACTGACAATGAATTATCATCATTCCGAGATGATACAAGTGTATCTATGGGAGGAAATATCTCTCAGAATAATTCCTTCTCAGATATCTCTGGTCTGTGTGATTTTGAAGACAGTGAAATAAACGCTTCTGAGAGTGAGGATGATGCATCTTCAAGACTTTTAGACAATAATTTGCACTCTAGAGTGTGAGGATACATGTAATCCAAGATACATGTTTTCCAAGATACATATGTTGATCAAGGATAGTGACTTAATGTGAAATGGAATTTTCATGAGATTTTATCTTTTTTTTTTCGAATATCATTGATCATGTTAGACAGATCTGATCTATTTATAGAAACATGATGGATTGATTTTAAGGCGTCTGCAAATGATACAGGAACATATAATGTGTGTATATTTAAAAGTGAAATTCATTAATTTATATATGTTTTATAAACTATCAATGCAATTAAAAATTGCAAGTTCATATTTTTTGTGGTTGTGATGTGTCTTTTGTGTGAAATATATTTTCATTTTGTTTTATTTGTGCCTTGAATTGCACAAATGAAAAATATATACAATTCCAATTTCATCTCTAAGCAGTTGATTTTTTTCATTACTTAATATTGGTTTAACGTATTACATTTTTAAACATTGCAGTTTGTATAGCAAAATTAATTCACTTTCTTGTTTAGTACTGGCTACACTAATTGATTATCTGAGACAAGATTACTAACGAATATTGCAGACTCAGTAACTATTTTGTATATCTCTGAGACAATACTGCTGACTATAGTAGTTATAATTTGTATCTTCCTGTCTGACTCAGTAGTATTTTGTATCTCTGAGACAAAAATGCTGACTACAGTTTGTATCTCTTAGACAATAATGCTGACAACAGTATTTATTTTGTATCTATCTGTGACAATAATGCTGACAACAATACTTATAATGTATCTCTCAAACAAAAAGCTGACAACAGTACTTATTCCGTATCCTTGATCTTTGTGTCAGGTTGTTTTACTGCTTTTTTGGTTACACATGCATCTTTCACATTTGTCCGAAAACCGGGTTATGTCCTTGGCCTAATTTAAACCATATGTATGGCACACGTGTTTGTATCTTTAACACAAACCGACATTTTGGAAATCTACTTACTTATGGCTATTACTTAAAAACTGATTTATTAACTGGCATACTGACATATTTACTGACATAATAAGTTTGTTTATGAGAAGGTCATGCATGTATTTCTTTCTGAATATTTTTGATATATACCATTGATATTTTTACTTGACAGGGTAGAAACTTTTTATATGGACATCTGACTTTAAAATCAGACAATTGTAGTTAATGTCCATGTAAAAAAAATGTTTGACCACAATGTTTACTGATGATGACACTTTAAATTTGGTGGTTACATGTTCATGAATAAATAATATAATTCATTTGTAGAGCGCCTACAATCCAGCAAAAAATACTGCTCTGTGGCGCAAAATCAGAAATGTCTTTCATAATGATAAATAATATTTCACATACTCTTAAAGAAACTCATTATTTCTAATACTGAACAATAATGAACATAAATTCTAAATAATAACATTTTGATAGTTTGTGTAATGATTTGCTTCTTGAACCCTATGTTTTATAAGGGTATTGGAAGATACAGCCGTTTTTTGTTTTTTTTATCAAGTTTTAGATTTCTTTCTGTATCATTCAATATTAGATTATTAGTTGGACAAGAGTTTTTGTTCGTATTTTTTTTTTTAAATGCTATTTAGTTATTTGTATCCAGGGTACAGTACAGTGCCTAAAGATTTCATTTTTCTTAATTTCGTTTTACTCTAATCCTACCATTTTCAAATACATTTAACGGGCTTGAAACCTATATGTCAGTCAGGTTCTTGTAATTTTTTGGCTTACCAATGGATTAAGAGTCATGCTTTATCAATAATGATTTATTAAACCTATTTATGTTGTTCTTGACGGACAGATATTGAATGCCTTATGCTGCAGACACTCGAACAATCTTTATCGCTGATTCTTGTTGCTGCCCCTAATCTTGAGTAAAATCTCGTGTGTGCAAGCGCTTCAACGACAAGATTATCATTTGCCGACAGGATTTATACTATCAATCAAGTTTGATATTTGTCTGCAGGACAGAGTATCAATATCCAATCAGATTTATTTCCTTTCTATGGCATGATCCACATGTGATTATCCACATAGTGGGAGACTGTCCTCCTGTACCTGCAACCCATCAGTGAAACTCTTGACAAGACTTCTCTGTGCCTGCAGCATTTGCAGATTTTTAACTTTTTTTTAATGTTTGAAATATTGCTACAAGTTGTTTTTAATGTTTTATGACATAAAGATTGATCTTTTTGATAGTCAGGTTCAAGATTTTTAAAATGTCTATTACTAGCCTTGATCTATTTTTAGAGTCAAATTTTTCAGAGTGCAAGAAAACCAAACACTTCATTTATGCATGATTTTAGAGTGTGAAAAATTCATGAAGTGCAAAATTTGAAATATATCTTAACTTTATTTTTTTGCCTTTGTTATTTAGAGAGCAGTGTTTTGTCAATTGTCAAAGGCAGTCAACTTTGAAATATTACCTTGGTTGTGTTTTCTTTTTCTTTTTTTGAAGAATTTTATTTGCACTGTTTTACACATATAGTTTTTTCAACAGATCTCTTGACAGTTTTCACTTAGTCTCATTAAGGCATTTTAAAATGGCATTTCACACAAAATTATTTAATCATTTTTCTTGTCTTCCTCATATATAAAAACTGTGCCAAAGACTCAAATTTTACAATCAAAATAAAACATTTCTCCCACCTATACTTCAATATCAACTATCTATGTATCTCAACTTTGTAAGTAATATTTCTTTCTATATACCTCATTTCTCATCTACCCTGGGCTTGGTTGTTTGCTTTTAGAAAAAAAATTATCACAAACCATTTTAATGGGTTTTCAAACTTGGCATCCTTTTTGAGTCCCTATTACTACATGTAATATATTATTGTTTTAATTTGGTATATGTATTGAGAGGTCAAGACAATTTCAGGAAAACACAAAAAAAATCCATGTAATTCTTTGTAATTAAACGTAGGGCTGATCTATATATGTTATTAGTTCTCTGATTTTCATTGTCTAAACTTGTCTTCAAATTCAATATTCAAGATGCATAAAATAAATATATGTAAATTTATGCTGTTTATTTTCTCATTGGCAGTTAACTTCAAGTTATTCTGTCTCAAAAGGATGCAAAAAACATTTAAGGACATTCCGCTTTTATGTAGGTTGAACAATTTTTTTGCACAAATTTGTGAAAATTATACACCAGAATCTAGAGAAATGTGCCGTTAATTTTTAAGCACCAAAAATATTTAAAAACATTGTAAGGTTTTTAAGTTTATGATTGTTTGAAGCTGTTAGAAAACTACTGTAGGAGAAATATGTCTCCTACCTATTTTAAAGGATTCAACTAAATATAACAGCCATTAAAAAGCTAAACACCAAAACAAGGTCAAACTGCTTAATTAACAATTAGTACCCTACATTTTTAATTATTTCTTTGAAAACAAATTCAGTTTGATCAAGAAGATAGCATATTTTAGAAATATAATCAGGTATAATTTACAATGTTTTTGATTATGAAAACATTTTACAAAAAAGTGGAATACCCCTTTAACAGCTCAATTAAAGACATTTTTATATGGAAAGATTGTGATGAAAATCTTTTTTATGATCATTTTATCAATGTTTTAAGGAAAATTTGTTTAAATGCATGTAATGGCTTAGTTGTACTTGAATTTCTATAAACACTTTGGCAAAAGTATCTATTTTAAATTGAATTTGAAAGTCACTTTCATAATTTTACAATAATTTTATCAATGTTTTAAAGAAAAATTTAAATACATGCAATGACCTAGTTGTACTTGAAATTCTGTAAATACTATCTAGTATATTTTGGCAAAGGCTTCTATTTTAAATTGAATTTGAAAGTCACTTTCATAATTGGCCATGAGAACTATATACATTTATGTTGAGAACCATCTTCACAATGTCAAGCTATTATGAACTGTGTCTAATACCTTGAGCTCTATTCTTAAATCACATTTGTAGGAAGTTTGTAAATATTGACATGAACTCAAGAGAATTAGAGAATATGTATTGATGTGAACTCAATCGAATATATATTGATATGAACTCAAGAGAGTTAGAGAATATGTATTGATATGAACTCAATCAAATATATATTGATATGAACTCAAGAGAATTAGGGAATATGTATTGATGTGAACTCAATCGAATATATATTGATATGAACTCAAGAGAATTAGGGAATATGTATTGATGTGAACTCAATCGAATATATATTGATATGAACTCAAGAGAATTAGGGAATATGTATTGATGTGAACTCAATCGGATAAATATTGATATGAACTCAAGAGAATTAGAGAATATGTATTGATGTGAACTCAATCGAATATGTATTGATATGAACTCTAGAGGAATAGAGAATATATGTTGATATGAACTCAAGAGAATTAGAGAATATGTATTGATGTGAACTCAATCGAATATGTATTGATATGAACTCTAGAGGAATAGAGAATATATGTTGATATGAACTCAAGAGAATTAGAGAATATGTATTGATGTGAACTCAATCGAATATGTATTGATATGAACTCTAGAGGAATAGAGAATATATGTTGATATGAACTCAATTGAATATATATTGATATGAACTCAAGAGAAATAGAGAATATGTATTGATATAAACTCAAGGTATCCATATAAAGTACCTCTGAGTTAACAGAATGTTATCAGTTACTTACTGTACTTATATTTCTATAATTGATTTGAAGTTTAAGATTTTAGATGTAAATTTTGAAGATGATTATAATTATTATTGTTTTATTAATGTTAATAGATTATATAGTGATGTACAGAGATCTCTGCATGACCTCTGTTTATTTTTGTCAACGGTTGTACTTATTTCAAGTCAAGAAATGTTGTATGTTTTGTTTTATTAAGGCATTTCTTATAAGAGTTGTGAGAAATCTTAATGAAATAACTAGAAAATGAGTGCTTTGAAAACTTTTGAAACTGTGTATTTATTTAAGTTAATTAAGGCCCACACGCATTAGATAAAGTTTGGCTGTATTAATATTTTCAAAATTTCTGAGGCATCTTAATAACAGAAATGTTGACTTCATTTAGTCTTTGAACTTTATGTACTTAGATTATATAACTGATTAAGAAAGTTAATGGTATTTTATTTTAAGCATGATTGTTGGTGTACTAAGTTTGTACCAGTGATCAGTAGTATAGACTTATAAGATAATTGTACACATCCATGGACTAAATCGAAATAGAAAGGAATATATCTGACATCTGTGATCAAAAGCTAGTAATTGGATATCATTCGAAACCTGGTTTAACAATAAGAACAACCAATAAGAGACATTAGTTATCAATTATATTTACCAGGTATTTACAATAATTTATATTTTCAGAGATTTTTCTAAATTCCGATGGTTAGAAGTCGTGCGCGATATATTCGGACTTATACGGTATACAGTCATCTAATTACTGATGATATTTTGAAGTCTCGTCGGATGTGTATAAAGATCTTGAATAGACTATACTACGACTGTATATTTTAAGTTTCAGTGTTGTTGTTGTTGTTGTTAATATGTTTTAAGTATGCCTGTGATGATGTAATCAGATGTAATTATTTGTAAGATGAAAAAAAAAAAATACAAACAAATCCTATTATTACATATAAATTTTGTATTTTATGTACAAAGATTAAATATATTTTACAAATTTATTTGAATATTATTTAATGCAAAACGTTTGGCAAATCCAGTTGCTTCGGAAAGATTAGAATGCTCACTATCGAAATTCATTACAACAGGGGATTTCAACTCTTTTTTCTTTCTTTTACCCCTTTCAGAATCGTTTATAGATTAATATGGCAACTTAAGATACATTGGTGTGTGGAAAGTGAAAAAATAGACTAACGAATAACCTGGTTTCAGAAAACCTCGACTGTATGTGAATTTTGCACTGATAGTTATTGGACTCATTCTCCGCCCAACCCCAACTCAAAATTAAAGCCTGCATATTGTTGGCACTTATAGCATTCAACACTTACTGAAAAGTGATGTGCAGGTAGCTAAATTTGATCATATTGGTTGGCATAACAAATCCATTTTAACTGTCTATTCATAATAAAACTTACAAATCGGATAATATTTTCTAAATACATACCAAAGAAGACAAAATTTAGATAATGACTGAAGATAATGAAATGTAAGACAAAGGTATAATATGATAAATTTTATCTCCATAAAAAAAAGTCGGACAACCTAGGTGATTCAACCTTAATAGGTAAATGACTTAGCATGCCCTTGATAGTATAACTATTACTATACACATATAATATGAATAAAGTTGAATTGTTTGAGTACACCCGTTCTGAAAACAATTTTAAATAAAGTATGAACAAGTGGTTGCCTTGTTAGCAAGATACGCCCACTTCCCTTATAAATTTTCAGTATATCATGGGGTGTCACCAATCTGTATCAAATCATACCAAAAATTTAATTTGTACAAAATATTGTTGCTTTAATCAAACACACAAAATTTCATAAAATTTTTACATAAACTGTTCACAAATTTTATGCATTTTTACTAAGTCAAGGGCAATGACTCCAATTCCATTCATTAAAAAATCAAGATGTCATTGTAATAGATAATCACATCAGATTTCATTAAAATCAGATGAAAACTGTAGTCTCTATAGTGTTCACAAACAAATTTTGACGCGTTTTTACAAAGTCGTGGGCAATAACTCGAAAAATCTTCAAATTCGAACTTGACCAAGGCCTCATGAATATAGGTGATCACACCAAAATTCAATCAAATTAGATAAAAACTGTAGCCTCTATTGTGTTCACAAGCCAATTGTGGACGGGCGGTCAGGGGCGACGACAATATACGAAACCCTTACTATACACAATTAACCCATTTCCAAAGTTACTTACTTGGTGTTATACGAGTTGGTCATTTAAGACTGCAATATTATAATGCGAGTCTGCGGGTTTCTGGGCTCATTCCCAATCCGGACAACTAAATTTATCAACAGGCTCCAGTAGATCATAGACAAAGCGAAATTCTATTCACAATTTTGGAATCTTTTGGGAAGATCAGTGGATGCCTTTTACAGTGGTGTATTAAGGGGGCATGAGATTTGGATTTGGAATATGATTTCCGATTTCCAACAAAATGTCTGTTTTTAGGGCCTGTAATAGAAATACTTCACCGTATATAGCTTTACTGTCGCCATATAGGTATACTATAATAATATGTAAGAATCTTTGCAATAGACCCACAAAAGTCTTAGGCCTACTGAAAATTGGAATGGTGCAAATAGATGCTATGGCCTTGATACACACAAATATTTTATTAATCCTCTTTACAATCCAATTAAACGGGCAGGTTTGCCATACGTTTGAGCCTAAGACTATAATCAGTAATAATGTTCACATCTCACTATCCTAATTTGAGCTTTCAAATCCATGTGTGTCTAGAATTATCCGCGTTTTATTGGTCCTTTCTTGACGGATAGGAAAGATATAAATTCATTAAAAAATTATGGCATCATTCACGCTTGGTAATTATAATGCTGAATAGAGAATTACATGGAGTCGTCTATAATAATTTCTTTACCATCTGATGGAGCTCAACTTCGACTATATATATGGCACTTTTCAGAATTAAAATCCAACGTCCGTACTCCAAACAATTCAGCATAGTGAATTTTAACGATACCTTTAACATTTTATTCAGATTAATATTAGATGTTCTTCGTTGCTGTTGAAACATGTCTTAGAAATCCACTAGGCTATTTACATTTTTTTCTGTTTTACCAAAAAATTATTTGGGACTGGTCATATAAGGGGACAGCTTCGCCATCCGTTTAAGCAATGAAACCTTTAGTCTCAGAAACGTGTGTCAAGAACTACTCGTGTTTGAATGTTAAAATGACGACTCGTCTTTTCTTGAAATTCCGCCATACAAGACATTTTAGATAGAAATAAAAATTTCTTGCAGTTTAAGTAGTGTTGAGGATTATTTACATATATTCAAGACCAAAATCAAATCACGAAAATGAAAACACAATTACGAAATAAGATTGATATAAGTCAGTAGCCTATTGGTAAAATTAGTAGTCAGTGTTAAATGTAAGGACAGAGGGGGTGGGGCAGTGGCTTCCCTCAGAAAAGACGATGGCCTTGCTTTGGCCCATCCACTTTCAATTTTTGTATCATTTCACATAGTGAAGGAATGGTTCGTTTCTTTTGCCTTACTTTCAGTATATGCTGCAAATTAATCACAATTTTAGATTACAACATCCGTCACTAAGAAATAAGTGACTGTGATACCGATAATACAGGTGTAATTAACAGGTGTTTTCGAGCCAATTTCGACTATTATACGGTCATTTTCAAGGCGTAAGCGACATTCACGCGTTAAGATGTTTCCAATTAAAACATAATATCAGTAAAAAAAGAAAACAGTGAAGTTTATGTAAAGATCGGCTACCAATGTAAATTCCATTTTTAAAACCAAACGTCGCATTTTAATTCCGGGAAAGAGTTTATGAGTTTTTTCTTTCCATTTTACTCTGTTTCATTCACCTCTTTTCTCATTAATTGGTTGGTGCCATTTCAAAGTATAATATTAGACTGAACTATGGTGTTCGTTTATCTTTGTAACCATCTTCACAAAGTCAAGCTATTACGTACTTTGTCTTATGCCTTGACTGCAATAGCCACCTTTTATATGTCAACAGTCGTTTGTAACTGCAGCCATTTGATTGGATTTACGCAAAGGAATACAATTAATCAGAGGCCTCAACAATAAGCATAATAAGTTAATAATAAGTCTAAACATGTACAGGCTTTTTGTCAAGGGCTCTGATTGGCTGTATTCGCCAGCATACAATCCAATCAATTCACTGCATTTCATGATGAAAAAATCAAGGTGTAAGACGAGTTCGAAATTCGTAATAGCTTGACGTAATGAAAATGTTGCCCAACAGACTACTATATCCAAGTACAGTAAAAGTAAAGTTAGTTTTGAGGTAATTCTTACTTTGGTCAGGGATGGTTGATTTTTGTTGAAAAGACACGAGTTTAACTACTATCAGGTTTGTTGTTATCACATGTCGAGAAACGTGAGTTTAGTCCAGTTTATCCAGTCAGTCACACAATGATATGGCGATAGAGATCTAATACTGGATGATCACGACTAAAGAATGTTGATTAACTGACCAATGGGAAAAGAGCAAAAGTTATGGTGAGATATGATTGGTCGATTAATTAACATACGGACAGAAGGCAACTACTGGGTTGTCGTGACTAAACGGACTTTGACAAATTATTCAACAATTTTCAGTGTAGAAAACAGTGTTGAAGAACTCAACAATGAGCTTTGGACCTATCCACAACGGTATAACTCTTAAGGCGTTGTTAGAAGACCCAAATCTTCAGAATCCACCCATATTAAACTCAAGTAAGTAAACGTTGATTCTCTCTTCATCATGATTGTTGTTGATTAATGTCGTTGTGACCTTGGCATAATTTTGACCTTATTATTGTGGTGGTGTTAATAAATAGGCCAGTTCACCAATTTTACCGTCAAATCTTCTTTTATTTTCCTGATTGTCTTATGTTATTTATGAAAGAACACCAATAAATTCGCTTTACATTTCACTCAATTGAATTATACTCATTAGAAGATTGATATTATTCATTTGTTGTAAAAAGTTGTACTTTGTACCAATCAGTGCTAGATGACAATAATTTGCTTATAAATATGGCTGCCATGGTCAAATATATCCATGTATTTATCTTTTTCAATAAAGTAAATCACCTAGAATTTTAAATTACTCTTGTTTTATACAATTTAGGAGGTATAATCAGTTATAAGGTGCATGTCAACTTGACTTCTGTAGATTAATCAAAATGCTGTTTCAGTTCTTGATTGCAAGTATAAGCTTATAGCTAATGTCTTTTATTGTTAAATGGGTCTTTACTCATTATTTAATAAAAAAAATGGTTTATTTCACACTTTATACACTAGATTGGGATAGAAAACAAAACAATTCTATTCCATGTTCAATGAGATAGATTTTGCAAGGACAGTTACATAAGTTCTATTTAGACTGATAATTGATCTTTTAAAGGGCAGAGCTTTCAAATCTACCCGAATTTCTGCATTTGGAAGTTAAAAAGACTTGTCGTTGTCTTTTCTTGAGACATACTTGTAGAAATAGAAAGTGAAAATCTTAGTTTGATGTTTGGTACATTTCCTATATTTCTGAAGACTGTTAATGTATATTCAAGACCCAAATCAACCTCCCTTAAGCAGGCTTTTTCCATGTTAACAATTAACAAGTTTCAAAGGAAAAGGATAGTCTGAAGTCTGATAGCAAATCACTGATTAATTGATTAACCAATTAAGTGACTGATTACCTCAAATCAAATTGGATGCAGACTTCCACAGACAATTGGGCTTGGAAAAGTCAGATTTTTTAGAATAAAAGTTATAATCATAGATATCTCAGGATTTTGGCATCAACATTTTGTTCTTCTTTTAAGATGATTCAATTTGATGTTGAATCTACCTAATGGCCTGGCAGACAGATGACGATTCAAATAATGTTTTCAAAGAGTTCTTTCTGAAAATTCTAAAACTAGGTCACTTATATTTTTGCGGAAAATATTTGAATAATTTCAAAAGTAAGAGGTCATTGTTCACTCATATCACTTGGAGTATTTATGTTTGCAAACTTGAATTGGTAGTACCGGTACTTGCTTTATTTATTGTGACTCAGTAGTAAGGAATTTTCTCCTATTTGGTCATACAGAGAAAAGTTATATCCTCTACCATGAGAAAAATTATATAAGAAAAGTTCATTTAAAGTACTAGATGATGTTTTAAAGGGATCATGTAGTAGTCTAAATAATTATCAGCTGATAATCTGATATCACTTCTCATATTTTAAATCTGGTGAGCACATAAATCTTGAAAACTGTTTGGGAACACCATGACCCCAGTCTCATGATCCACATTATTGTTATTATGGTTATTGTGGGTGACCGCTTGAAACCTAGCATATGCCATATTTGGTCTTGTTGACTTTTTGGTACCGTTTGAAACTCGTAAAAGCGAGGATCTTGTGATCAAAACCTCATATTCTTAGCTTGATTGTAAATAGCCTAAAACCACTAAATTAAATAACACATAAACAGTCAGATTAAAACCTCGTAAAATATTATATGTAAACAAAAAACCTCATAAGCAGTACTATTATACAAGTTATTAGTTGAATAGGGTGGAGTACTCAAATTGTTATACGAGGTTTAAATTTTCAATGAATGAAAACTACGTATAGCTGTAAAAAAAATTATAAAAAAGATTTTAACAAAATACACATACACATTTTTTTGTGCTTTTGTCAAAATCTTGTCACTTTGAAATTTTATCATATTATATCATTATACGAGGTTACAAGCAGTCACCCACGATATACAAAAGTAAAGTTTTCTCGTTTGTAGATGTAGTAATTTGCATGTGTTCTGGTGTTATAATGGGTGCTATTAAGTCAAGATAAAGATGTCTAATTAAAATGAATTTTCGAAATTATAAATATTATGAATTTTGAATTCCTGTAAGTTTAAAGATAAAATGCAATTCAGTAGTATAAGACTATTGATAAATTAATACTTTGCTCTATACTTTCTGTATAATTGGTGTGCCAACTGGATTGTGAATGAGCTTTTTCTCCCAGTGTTCAACAATATATGAGTTTTGGTTTTATATGGGTGGGTTTTCTAATCCAGAAATCCATGTCCCCTTAAAATTTAAAATTTTATGCTCAATGTTATTTTAATAAAAGGATAGCCGAGTGTCAAACAAAAGTTTTGTTAATAAAAAGATAATATACAATGTTTTTTGAATATAAATTTAGATTTAGAAAAATCAAGGAGTTGCTTCTGCAAAATTATGTGCCAACAAAAATGAATGATTTCAAAATATTTTAACTTGCAGATAAAGATGGTAAGAAAGGAGATGAATTACAGTATAATTTTGGTTCAGCATTTCTGGGACCAAATTTATGGGATAAAACCTACAATGACCCGGATTTTAACTTGGAGTATATGGACTTAGATGAATTCCTTCAAGAGAATGGTATACCACATGTAGATGGAGATTTGTCAGAGCTGTCCAATGGCGAAACAAGCATGCAGTGTCAATCTCCACCACAAATTGCTTCACCACGACGACTTCCTTCTCCACCACAAATTGCTTCTCCATGTTCCCTTTCTCCAAGATCAAGTGTAGCAGTTAATCCACAGTCCTTATTTCAATCATCGCCACCATCAGCTGTATCAACTTCACCACCGCCAACTCAAGTAGCAGGTACCGGTAACATTCTTTCTATATTTTAGTAAATATTCCAAAAGTTACATGGTTGTTAAAAGCACAGATTATTCTTCGAAAAGCTTGTTTCTGGTCGAATTCAATCCAGAATGGTCCATACCAAGTGTTAAGTTTTAGTTACATAATTTATAATGGGCTTTTATGATAATTGTCCTATGATGGTTCAATTAAAGGGTTTTTTGTAGAGGAAAAAAAGAAAAACTGATCTCCATTGTATAACTAACAAGTTTCTATCACAGTTGTGTTCACACCTATCAAAATATCATATCTTGACATGCTTTGATTTGGTAAATGTCATTCAATTGCAGCTGTGGTTGAAAACTTGCTAGATTACAATACTCGAGATAAAATATATCAGAATAAAGAAAAGAGTAAAAGTGTAATCTTATTATATTAGAATTGGGATATAGTGAAATAGGTTTTTTTTTTTCCCCTTTTTTCTTTTGACTTTTTTTTTCAACATTCAAATTTCAAAATTTTCTTTTTAGCTTCAAGATTAAGTCCCTCTCCACCTGTTAGCCCTATTGTACCCGAGGTCCCGTTTAATGTGAATCCACAAGACTTACAGCTTGTTACTATCCCAGGTAATAAATATTTCAATTTGACGAAAACCTTTTCTGAATTATTTTAGTTTCAATGGTACATGGATTACTTTTACAGCAATTCATGCTTCTTGGCAACAAAAATGTTGTCATATCTTCTAAGATCCTCATCATTTATATTTTAGGTCAAACAGGTTTTGATCCCAGAAAACGTGCATTTTCTGAAGAAGAATTGAAACCACAACCTATTATTAAAAAATCAAAAAAGGTGAGTCAATTTCTTGTATTATCTCTATCATCAATACATACCAGCCTCCTGGAAGTGGAAGGCACCATTTTGGGCAGATATGGGATGTACTGTTGGTAATGATAGGACTATTTTTCCGGCCACTGTATCAAGATTTTTAGTTGTGTGTGTTTACTTGATAAGAAGATATGAAAGGTTGAAATGATCTGTACAATAATAAATCTAGAGTAATATACCTTAAATTGTGTTCCGTCATTTAAAATTCATTCTGTCATCAGTTTTTTTTATATAAGGCACTATAAAGAAGCAAACAAAAATTTATGTCATTGTATAATTGTTAGTGGGGTCACTTTTTAGGACCATCTGCAATTCGACATATGACAAGATTGTGACAGAATAGCAAAGGTCCAGCCTATTTAAAAGTCTTGCGGTATTTTTTAATATTTTCTAAACCATTGAAAAAGTTTGAAAATACAAACATGTCTTCTAGGTATTTGTCAATGAAGAGAAGAAAGATGACAAATATTGGGCAAGGCGAAATAAAAATAACACTGCAGCCAAACGGTCACGTGATGCCAGGAGAACTAAGGAAAATCAAATTGCGATGAGAGCAGCTTTCCTGGAGAAAGAAAATGAAGTGATGAAAGCAGAGGTGGAAAAAGTCAAGAAAGAAAATATTGAATTGAAAAAACGACTGGCAAAATATGAATGTTAAACCATGACAAGATACATGACTCCTTATACCAGGCCTGTGGTAAATCTTTTATCTAAAAATAAATGATATCTGAAAATATTTCATACATTGAGTTTCCTTAGTGATATAGTCACATAGACAAATTTCAGAAAACTCTAAATATTCTGTATGTACAATGAGACAATTGGGGTGTAATTATAAGTGTTCAGAAATTATTTGTCAACTACATTCAGAGAAATAATTACAGTATATCACAGGTTTGTAAAGGAGTCGTTTTGTTTTTTACTCTAATTTTGGCAGTTATTCATAAGATTAAGACATACTGATACATATTGCACAAACAAGCATCGCTGAATATATATATTTTATCCAGACAATTGTCTTTGTTTTTTAGAATCATAGAACAACCCTTTGAACATTAAGTGTACATAAGATATATGCTGTCATATATACTGTACTCCGAAGTCAAATGACTTTATAAAGTTTTAGAGTATTGCACTTAATAACGGTCGCTTCAATGGCCGCTCGGGTTTATATCTGATTATGTTATATTGAAGCAGCCACTTGTGTTGAAAGGGTAAAAAAAAAATGAATTACAAAATTCATATTTGTTCGCAGACGATATGCCTTTATCTGATTTACTTTTTGTTCAGTTTCATTGGAACAGATTGCATAATTACTATTTATCATATCAATAATAACTGTTTTTTTCAGTTTTAAGCATTTTCATGTTATTTTGTAAATAGATGTTATTAAATGTATTAGAATCACATCTGAGTTGTTATGTTTTAATGATTATATATTTTAGAATATAGTGATGTTGGGTGTATATATTATATAATTCATGACAATATGACTTACAACTACTCTTAGTGTGTAGTTTTGTTAATTATTTAATCATTTTAACCATGTTTTTAGATTAGTTACATGATATTATCACTTTAATTTTTATTTCATATCCCTAGTTCAGCATTTGTATCATAATTTCCCTGTTAATATTGGCCAGTTGGTACTCATGCCTTGGATTAATGTCAATGAAAATTGCAGATCTTTTCTAAAATAAGTTATATAGATTTCATGTATTAACTAAGACTACACAAGTATGGAAAATAAGAGTTGTTATGGCTACTTATGGTCAAATAAAGAAACTGAATTGTCATAAACGTTGCCTTGTTAAAATATTAAAATTCCACAACGAACACTGCATGGCATTGCCTTCTCAAAGCACTTCTAGCTTTTTAATGGCTTTTATTTGCATCATTCCAAATTCAGTCAGATATTTGTAGTTCCTTAAATTTTAGAAATGCTTAACTGTCGCTTATTGACGTCACTAAAGCAAAAGCTGCTTACAATAATATAAAAGGTCATTATGTCATGAAATGCTTAGCTTTAGTGGGATTGCAAGAGCCACAAAAATCTGACTAAAAATTAGAATGGTGCAACTCCGATAGATTCAGCTTCCCAAATACACTTTTTACCATCCCTTTAACATAAAAAGGTATTGAACAGTGGCATATAATACTCAAATAAAGATTCATTTGGCACCATTTCAGCATTTAACCAATAATTTTGTCATGTCAAATTTGGATCATTTTTTGCATAAAATGGCAGCTTCACATGGTATTTTATAGAATTTTGTAAGAAGTAGAACACAATGAATGGTGCATGGATCTCTTATTTTAAAATTCCTGAAGCCTTTGTTTAAGCCATTTAGATATATAATTGTTATGATAATGTATGATATATATATTTACTCAGATACCAATCACTATATATTTGTTGTTATTTGTTAGAAATTTGTTGATTTTAAAGATGTCTGATATTGATTGAAGATGGTGAAAGTTCATGAAAATGTCTACTGAAATAACAAACATATTCCTCTAATGTTACAAGATTTTGCTGCAAGGATTTGGTTGAATTGACCGTCTCTTCTGAACATTCTAGTCAATAGCAAACAGCTGAGGTAGAAAGTTGGTTATTTGATTTAAGACATTTTCATGAAGGCTTGTTATTTTGTGCCTTGATGTAATATTCATAGAGATTCAAGATTTTTAAGATTTAATGACTCCAAATATAGATCTCACAAAAACAGAAAAGAACTGCCTAGATTTGAGATAGACTACATGTTCTTTTAGCAACAGTATATGATTATCACTGTACTGTTGCTAAAGGAACATGGATAGGCTTTTTGTATCAACATAAAAAGTTTGTAAGCTCCATTCCAATTTTGCTAATTTTTGGGCTTATGTTTTATAAGATATATGGGTTAAATAAAGAATCAAAAATAAAGAATAACTATCAGAAATATAGAATATCTTTCAGAGGGAAATAGTAGCTATCAGAAGTAAAGTATTGCTATCAGAGTTAAAAAAAATTACTATCAGAAGTAAAGAATTGATATCAGAGACAACATGGTGGTCATCATGTCTTTGATTTGTAAGATAGATAGCCATGACTCAGATTCAGAAGAACAGTTAGAGATTGAAAGAAACATTATGCTGGTATAGCCTGGTTGAGGTCATCTCACTGAAACCATTAAATTCCATTTTTACACTGAAATTTCTAGAAAGGAATCCTTCCAATTTCAAAGCAGGCTATGCCCTGGGGAGAGTTATAATATTCAGGTCTGATTCTAATGCTCACAAATATTTTAGATTGTAAATATAATTTTGTAGTGTCATATTTTGTTTTGTCATTGCCATTTCTTATAACAAATTTTAAAAAAATGCTTTTTAGAAAAAAATAACATTGTTAAAAATTAGTATATTATCATTTTGACAAAAATTAATCTGTCTCTAAAAGTGGATGGCATTTTTCATCAAAGAAGACATAACTGGCATTTCCTTCAAAACTGCCAGAAAATTGGTTGAGTTTGAGTTCATAAATTGTAGGCCGAATCTATTCAGATTTATTTGTTGTTTTCTTGGACAATACAACTTTAATTGTGTTTTAACAATTGTAGGCTACTGTCAATATCATGCATAATGAATTATTATTGAAAAAATTGACATGTCTATTGAATCATAATATATCATTGAAATTCTTTGGAAGAAGATATTGTCATCTTCAATGATAACAAAATTGACCAAGTGATATTATTCTAAATTTATGGAATATAAAATGGATATATATTTGTTTAGTATCATGTATCACATAAATGTAGCCTATTAAATATAATGTTTGTTAAGATTTAAGTTGTTTTAATTCACACATGACTTAGCCTACCCCAGTTGTAGAGTTAGCAATTGATTTTTGCTGCTATTAAAGGGACGGTTCATCATTCGTTTGACTAATGGCGCCTTAGTCTGAGAAACGGGTTTTTTTTAAGCTAAGCTAATCAATAATAGTGTTCACAGCTCACCGTCAAGAATTATCCGGGTCTTATTGTTAAAATGAGGCTGGCTATCATTTAAAAAAGTCGTGTAGAAAGTGAAATTCCTAGATCTGAAATTTTTTCGTACATTTTTAGTTCATCTTAAGGCTATTAACATATATTGAAGACCCAAATCAACACTCGGAAATGGCAATCTGTCCCTTTCAACAAAATAATGAAAATTATAGTCGTTTGCAGAAGTAAATTAGGCTATAATTTATAAATCGAATACCGAAATTAAAAGTTTAAAGGCACATTTTGCTATTTTTACTACCGGGGAAGCTATGTTCAAAAAACCTGTATATAATTCATACTTAATAATGGTGAAGGGACAAAGAAGGCCTGATTTAGCAATTTACTACGTAGTCTGCGTCTAGTTATATAATAGGTTTTGACTGTTGAAGGGAGATAACTCTGTTTAAGTTGGCTTTAAACCACAACTAATTCTACTAATTCTATTTAATAGTTTTTCTGATTGTTTATGGATTATTTTTCGATTAAACCTTCGCCATTGGGTCTTAAAAACTCACCTTCAACAAGTTTGGCTTCAATGCCCGCCTCCCCCACATATGGACCACATACCTGCTGCATGTAATTTTGAAAAATAACTTTGAATGCCGTAGAAAATATTTATCAAATAATTTGTCGAGAAAAAAATTTTGAGCTAATAAATGGCTGTAGGCCTAATTTGTAGTTAGCTCCCTTTACATGCCAACTTGACCGAACTTTAAAACTGAAGTGTTTGTTCAAATTGTAACATATTGTAGAAATTAGCCGATAAAGCATCAAACTTTATTCGGTTGAAAACGCAACCCGAAATCAATGAAAATACCAAAGTATCCTATTTTTTTTAAATACGAAAATCCTTTATGCGAAATAAGCTAAAGGCACATTTTCTTGCTCAGGACATAGTTAAACAAATATATTTCCGCGTGATTTCTGCATTTATTAATGCTCAAAGACCTATGAACTAATAGGGTAGAGGTAAATAATTACCAACTGTAGTCAAATTATGACCAAGTTGATCATTCTAGTATATCTCAAACTATTTTCGGTCATATTTCTTACATGTATGATCCCGGAAAACCCCTACATTCTAGTTTATTTCAAACTATTTTCGGTCATATTTCTTACATGTATGATCCCGGAAAACCCCTATTGATGTCTGAACCTACTTACTGATTGGAGGTTGGATGTTCTAGAATATACTCTCCTACAGAAGCACTGGCCAAGGTCAGAAGAAAAGAACATACGTCTTTTACATCAATGTGAGTAATTTGCCATGGAAAAATCAAATTACTGAGATTTTTGTTTTTTTAGAAGCAGTAACCCGTGTAATTTCGTTTGACAACAAGAGAAACACTTTTGTCAGTGGAATTATAGGTCGCAACAAAGGGTATGATTTGATTGCCATGCTGGGTATAGACCACTGGATACGGTTTGCAATTGATCGATCCCTCTTTGCAGTCGCTTGGTTTTGGGTTAAACATTAGGCAATATGGAACTTTTTCAATGGGCATGACGAGAATATCTTCAATGAAATAATTAGGTAGGTTGAAATGATTCGCGATTGGTCAATTTCTTTCTTATAAAGTATATCGGGTCCCTTTTATGTTATAAGACAAGCTGCGATTTTACGGAGCGAATGGATTTTATAATATTTAATAATTCTTCGATCACTTGGCTGATTCTATCAGGTGCATTGACGGAAGCAAAAACTGTGCCAAACAATTCAAGACAATAATTAAGCCAATTAACCCAAGTGTCATTTACAAATCGTTTGCAATTATAATGTAATTAGCCTTAAATTGAAGTTATCTATTTGCTTATTTACCCAATCAATTAGACGAAATTTCTTGTCATCTTTAAAAATAAACACGAGTAACAGATGGATATTTAATAGCGGCATTTAATTTAGCATCTCTGACAGTTGTTTAAATGTTTCCTGCGATAAAAAAGGCTTCATATTTTTGCCTTAAAATGACAAATGACAGTACTCCTTTACAAAAAATACCCCTAAAACACTTACTTAGGTTATGCCTATGTGTTGTGTTATACCAATAATTAAAAATGTTTTTTCACTTTGACCCACTATTGAATTATATAGCATTGTGATATAACGACAACCACGATAAAATACCTTTAAGATCAGGTGGGGATGATATGTTGAGGTCTTCACTAATCCTTTGTTAGGAAGATTCCATTTTTTTTGCATCTGGGCTATTTATGGCTTTTACTTTCATTTTTTCCCTTTTCATCCAGTGGTTTTGTAATAAAAGAAATGCTTAACCGTATGACAACACTATCCGTGAAAGCTGCTTGTATCCACGGGCCTTAAACTCATAAAACGCTTAGGATTTAGAGGCGTTGTAAAAACCACAGACGCCTGACTGGAAATTGGAGCAAACAAATCGATACTATAAGTGTCCCCAATGCACATAAAAAGAAAACTTTCCAATCTCTTTCAGTTCTTTATAAAAAAAAATTTCGTAGCGTTTTGTTGTTTCTACTAAAAAAAAAAAAAACAACCCAGTTTTATGAAAGCTAACTACTCTGATTTGGATGTTGATATTAATTTCATAACAAATCTTTAAATTCTTTTCAAGGTAAAGATCTAGAATTAGCGAGTGAATGTCAAAATTCTGTAAACGGTCAGGTGCCACGTGGTCATTATAATCAACTATGTTTGACATTTGACTCCTGGCGCGTGGCACACATCTGTAAATATTGACCAATCAGGTGTTGTGTTATATTGTTTTTCACAAAGGAACTTTTAAATATTGTTTTCAAATTGGTAACTGGTAAAGCATCCTATTCAATTTCAATACAAAGTAAGGTTTAATTATAATAATTACTGACGATTTGTAGTTTAAATTCGTGAAAAAGAAATGGTGAGTGTCGTTTGTGAAGTGTGTCAGATTCCATTTAATTGAAACTCTGTTTGAATAACGTAATCTAGGGATTTCAGAATGTCTCAAATATCAGTAGGCCTAGAATAAAAACAACAGAAAGCGTTAAAAATATTAATGAATAAACTTAAAACTTTTTCCCCCCAGTTAAACTTTCAGGCATAAACACTGTCCAAATTGAAGCAAAATTAACAAACAAATCCAAATTTTACAGTTTTGGAAGTTTCTCCATGTCTACTGAGATTTCTCGAAAATGAATTTCCATCAGACGAGGTTCCCAGCGATCACCCAATATATTCACCATCGGTACTTATTGGTATAAAAGGGTAATATAATTCAAAATTGAATGGAATTTTGGAAATAAGCAACACGATTACGACCTATTACAACATGACACTAAGCTTTTAAGTTTAAATTTTATTATAAGACTCTAATAATATAGCAGTCAAAACATCCAGTGGTTTCCCTCATAAACTCCAGCTAGAGACAAATGATAACTCCCTTAGTATTCATTTGCGATCTAGATACCTATGGAGATTTACAAATCGTATGTAAAACTCGGTAATCCAAATATACAACCGTAAATGATTTTGAAATGAAACCCTCAATAGACTCCACCATTTGGAGGATCATCAACAAGGTTATACAAAAACTACTCAAAGATGGGATTTATAACCTGTTGAGATTTAAACATCATACTGTATCATTACCAGCTTACTAATCCTACACAAATCTTAACTTGATCAGATATTATACTTACTGAATGGAACGCTGCATTAGAATTCCCCAAGGAGTCCTTCTTACACCTTACTTATTACCAGTTTTCACAAAATTCTTCCCTTTCTCTCTGACTTATATCTACTGCCCCAAGCTGTTTAATGGTAATTTGGATCAAGTTAGAGTATATAATAAGTCTGTTATATGACTAGAACTAGTAGAAACTCAGATTTAAATCAAATCATAAATTGTAGAATAAAAAAGTGATAAATAAAAACGTTAATTACAGCTTGTCTGAAATATATTGAGTCTTCTCTTAAAATCATTACATAGATTCTATATATCACATAATTTAATTCTACTTTAATAAATCTTACACAATATTAACACTACTGTTAAAATCATTACCTAGTTTCTATATATCACATGATTTAATTCTACTTTAATAAATCTTACACAATATTAACACTACTGTTAAAATCATTACCTAGTTTCTATATATCACATAATTTAATTCTACTTTAATAAATCTTACACAATATTAACACTACTGTTAAAATCATTACCTAGTTTCTATATATCACATAATTTAATTCTACTTTAATAAATCTTACACAATATTAACACTACTGTTAAAATCATTACCTAGTTTCTAAATATCACATAATTTAATTCTACTTTAATAAATCTTATACAATATTAACACTACTGTTAAAATCATTACCTAGTTTCTATATATCACATAATTTAATTTTACTTTAATAAATCTTACACAATATTAACACTACTGTTAAAATCATTACCTAGTTTCCATATATCACATAATTTAATTCTACTTTAATAAATCTTACACAATATGAACACTGCTGTTAAAATCATTGCCTAGTTTCTATATATCACATGATTTAATTCTACTTTAATAAATCTTACACAATATTAACACTACTGTTAAAATCATTACCTAGTTTCTATATATCACATAATTTAATTCTACTTTAATAAATCTTACACAATATTAACACTACTGTTAAAATCATTACCTAGTTTCTATATATCACATAATTTAATTCTACTTTAATAAATCTTACACAATATTAACACTACTGTTAAAATCATTACCTAGTTTCTATATATCACATAATTTAATTCTACTTTAATAAATCTTACACAATATTAACACTACTGTTAAAATCATTACATAGTTTCTATATATCACATAATTTAATTCTACTTTAATAAATCTTACACAATATTAACACTGCTGTTAAAATCATTGCCTAGTTTCTATATATCACATAATTTAATTCTACTTTAATAAATCTTACACAATATTAACACTGCTGTTAAAATCATTGCCTAGTTTCTATATATCACATAAGTTAATTCTACTTTAATAAATCTTACACAATATTAACACTACTGTTAAAATCATTACCTAGTTTCTATATATCACATAATTTAATTCTACTTTAATAAATCTTACACAATATTAACACTGCTGTTAAAATCATTATCTAGTTTCTATATATCACATAATTTAATTCTACTTTAATAAATCTTACACAATATTAACACTACTGTTAAAATCATTACCTAGTTTCTATACATCACATAATTTAATTCTACTTTAATAAATCTTACACAATATTAACACTACTGTTAAAATCATTACCTAGTTTCTATATATCACATAGTTTAATTCTAATTTAATAAATTTTACACAATATTAACACTACTGTTAAAATCATTACCTAGTTTCTATATATCACATAATTTAATTCTACTTTAATAAATCTTACACAATATTAACACTACTGTTAAAATCATTACCTAGTTTCTATATATCACATAATTTAATCCTACTTTAATAAATCTTACACAATATTAACACTACTGTTAAAATCATTACCTAGTTTCTATATATCACATAATTTAATCCTACTTTAATAAATCTTACACAATATTAACACTACTGTTAAAATCATTACCTAGTTTCTATATATCACATAATTTAATTCTACTTTAATAAATCTTACACAATATTAACACTACTGTTAAAATCATTACCTAGTTTCTATATATCACATGATTTAATTCTACTTTAATAAATCTTACACAATATTAACACTACTGTTAAAATCATTACCTAGTTTCTATATATCACATAATTTAATTCTACTTTAATAAATCTTACACAATATTAACACTACTGTTAAAATCATTACCTAGTTTCTATATATCACATAATTTAATTCTACTTTAATAAATCTTACACAATATTAACACTACTGTTAAAATCATTACCTAGTTTCTATATATCACATAATTTAATTCTACTTTAATAAATCTTACACAATATTAACACTACTGTTAAAATCATTACCTAGTTTCTATATATCACATAATTTAATTCTACTTTAATAAATCTTACACAATATTAACACTACTGTTAAAATCATTACCTAGTTTCTATATATCACATAATTTAATTCTACTTTAATAAATCTTACACAACATTAACACCACTGTTAAAATCATTACTTATTATCTATATATCATATAATTTAATTCTACTTTAATAAATCTTACACTATATTAACACTACTGTTAAAATCCTGGTCTTTAACATTATTGATTTATAAACCCTACAAGAAAGGACAAAAATGGAAAAAACTACTAGTCCTTGTAAACCTTTTCCTAAGGCCTTCAAGTTATCAAAGTTAAAATTAGCAAAAAGATGTTCAGATTTCATATACATATCGACACTTCTACAGTAAGTTGTCGTTCCAAACTTTAGGCATTGGCCCTCGATATACAACGCCTCTCTTTAGCCAATTTCCGTGATTGTACCTTAAATTTTTTTTGTGCCATTTTCCTTTGCTTCACTTAGGATATGTTTTTTTTTGGAAACCTCCTTGTACATTATTCTTCTGATTATTTCATGTGACGGTTCTCTCCCCTTATCTACAAGTAAGGATAAATGTGAAACACATTACTTCATTGTAATTTGATCAAACTTTTGAAATAAAACATCTCATGAGAAGAACTAACTAACTCTACGGAACTGGAACATAAGTTTTCATTAATAACCAACTTAATGTAGAATTTTTTGCAACCATTTAACCAACTTTATCCGAGAACGTTAGGTAAACCACATTTTGTTAAAGTAAGATCTGAAACTTCATTTTCAAAAGACACTTTTCATATTGAAATCTAACAAATGACAAGGTCACATAAACAATCCTTGTCTTACCCCTGTTATATTGTATGCTTTAATCTTATAGAAAACCATGAAAACATTATTTTAGAGAGTTTTGCACTCGGCACTTTTAGCAGATTCGTGTAACTGTGTGACATGGCATTATAACAGAAGGATGAAAACAAATCATATATATGTGTTTCAAAATGTTCTCAATATTCAGTTTTTAGTTTTTATCTGTTCGGAAGTTGTGAAGTAAACGCTTTATGATGGATACTACTACCTATTGAAAAGAGAACAAATGTTTTAACAATGGAAGACTTCAATGTTCAAATAGAAACATATCTCTCATTTTTCCTCTATAAAAAATCTTATTGTCCGAACATGAAACTATTTGTTTGTTTTCATTTATATCAATCATAACCGGAACTTGACTTTTGTTCTGTGTTTTTTCATATTGAACATGTTTTTCTGTTTTTTATCTACTGAAACTTAACATCTGGTTGACTAAAATTTGTTTAGAAGAATATTAGACTATTGTTCGATAAGGGATTCGACCCATGTCTTTGTAAGTAAAATCTGATAAGGATACAAGATCTTAATAATGAGTTCAGACAATTTGAAGATTAATTGAGAGACAAAAATGAAGTCAACCATCCATCATCAATTATTCAGTATTTATAATGAATAACCAGTAATAAAGTATTTCTATAAACAGTTAGTGTCAAGTTCTATCTAATATTTAAAACAGTTTAAACTCAAGTATCAAGTTATTATTTAATTGTTAGTCACATGTACTGACAATTCTATACTTGAACTGATTTTCAAGTACAACTGTCGCGTCACATACTTTAAAATCATGATGTTCAATTTAGTGTCAATCATCAATAAAAATCATTGGTTTATAAAAATAGACATTACTTACAGTGATTTATATAATGAGAAATTAAAGTATTTAAAATCAAGTTTAATGTAAGAAATAATGGTTGTAATTTATTGAGGTAAAATGTTGAATAATTGTAAGAAAGTAAAATAAATGTTGTTGTAGAAAATGTTTTTCTGGTTGATTTAACCTTTTTCTCACCATCATTTTGTCACTATCGTCAAGTGATTTGTATTGGGAATTAAATAATTTAAGGAATTCGATACTAGAAATATCTATAACATGCCAAGTTCCTTTTTTAAAATTTACATTCCAATACAGAGCTATTTCGATGATGGAATGTTGCCCGATACTTTCACTTTTCGTTGTATCTAGATTCTGTGTATAAGTGTCTTGGTTATCTATCAATTACACGTTCAATAAATATTGTTATCACTGGGCCCATGTATCTACCTATAACCTACTGTTTTATATCGTTTGATGTTCAAGTCTATAATCATTATCTTATTATCTTTACCTACTAGTTTAAACATTATTAGAGGTTCAAGGTAAAATATATTCCTTAAGGTACCAATGATTCTGATTTGCTGCAGGCCAACATTTTATCAGTATCTGTTGGCTATAAATTGTGTAATTTTATAAGTAATGTAAACTCTATAATTACTATCAAGTGTTGTAAGTTTAGTGATATCATCACATTAATCACATTAAGATAGTCAGAATCTCATTCCTGGAGTTCTGATAGTCTTTGATATACCATTGATGGCTTCCTTCTGGATATAAAGATGGTTTACAACGGCGTAAGACAAGGATCACTACTAACACCTTGCTTTTTATCGTTTTGTATCAATGACTGTAATGCTAAGTATGTTGCAATTAAGGATATTTAAATAATAATATCACATTGCTGTGATTTTTCTTTTCATTTTCAATGTAATATACAGATAACTGTAAAGGACTAGAGAGCGTATCAATTCCAAGAATACGACACATACGAATTATTTTACGATTTGACATGTGGACAGTTGTTGAGAGATGCTTTCAATGATGTTTTGAAATATGCTAAATCAGCAGATATTGATAATGAATGAATGATTGTACATTAACATAAATATCGGCTGTATGTTTATAGATTAATATTATTGGTCAATTGACTGTAAACAGAATCTAATCATTCAACCTTAGAACATTTTAGTTAGTCTCGGTTTAGATACCCTTTTATAGATAATAATTAATTAATGTAGAACGAGTTATCGTTATTGGTAACTCTTTAGAAAGGAGATAAAAATATTAGGTAACTAACCAGGCGACTATTATTTATCTATGTAAAATAATATTTGCACCTGTTTCCTCCTTTCAATCATCTACATGATTTTATTATCTAAAACATTATCGTCACCTGTACATTATGTAAATAGATTATGAGGTTAAAATGGACGACAATAGTTTGTGAGAACTCTTATACAGAAGATTATTTTAATTCGAATATCTAGTAATCTTTTCGAAACATTGAATGACATTTTATGATGAATTATCATTCCTTTGTGAGGTCTTAAAAAGTAAAATATTCCTGTCTGGCATATAACCATATACCATATCACCTTTACAATGGTCAGTCTCAAACATCAAAGTTTTATATGAACATTTATCAAAAATCTGTCTTCTAATCACCAAGAAATAGAAATAAGGAGGTGTGTAGAGTAAACTAGCTGTCTTTATATTCTAGTTGATTGTATTGTATTAAAGATAGTAGAATAGACAGTTGACAGGACAGATAGAGAATGAAAGACGCCATATTGTATCCAGTACCTCCACTATTATTAATGAGGGATTCTAATGAATACCAGTTTGATCTTAAAGCTTTATGAATTTTCTTTATTTTACTATAATAGTTAGAAAACAAACAGACCGCTGAAATCCATGTTCTAAAAGTGATTAAGATTTATAATAGAAAGTGTGAGACCAACAGATAAACAATCATACTGCTTGACTGACTCCCCTCTTTTCTAGTTTTCATGTAACGATGAATTTTCTGTCACCTATTACCACAATAACTGGGATGTTACAGAGTTGATTGTCTTCTATTAAAACTGTCAAACTCAACAGACTCAACCTCTTAGATACTTTCTTTAATATCAAACTGTGAGGTCATTATTCTATGAATTCGATTAGTTCTATACAGAGATGACCACTGTCTTCATAAGTGTCAAAATCTACATTTGATATGATTTTGATAGCTATTTTGAACTATTTATCAAGTGAAATAAATAAATACAGTTTTGCTGTTCACACGTCAATCACATGGTGTTAGTTTTTACCTGGATACATCAACAATTTATTCTACTTTAAAATGTCTTCTTCTACTTCAGTTTGATGAAATATGTGTTTTTATCTCAATATTTCTATCATCTTGAGTTTATATTTATAGTACAGTGCTTTCAGATAGCAAGTTGAGGTGTATTCTTCTCTTTGAGGAATAAAATTATCATTTCCGGTTTTAAATAGTGAAAAAATTTCACGAGAGGACCAATCATTTAGACATCTTAATTGAGAAATTTTCCGGCCAGCAGTTTTCTGCGAATAGAATGGCTACTCTACTGACATGATAATAACAGTTTTAAAACAGAACATCAACTTAGTTTTAATCTAGATTGAAATAGTGTGAACCATTATAAAATATATTTTACAACTCCTACTATTTTGTCCATGTTTAAAATCTTATCTGATTTTTAAAACCTTTATTTATTTGATAATAAATGATCTAATCTTATTGAATGATATTATTTAGGAAAATAGAATGTGTTTAGATTATTAAAACTGTAACCTAAGGCTGTCCTGTCAATATGGTGAACTCTCAGTAGAAGAAATTGACTTGTAGATTGTAACAATCTATAATTAGTGTAGAATTCTAGAATTTATTTGATTAAAGATTATGTTCAAGTGAAAATATAAAGAAATAAAATGATGTATAGGTGTTGGTATTGTCTATAAAACAACTTGATTTGTATAGAAAAACATTTTGATCAGTATTTAACCTTTTAAACATCTATGTTCAGATCAATGATTTGGAGCGTAGTTGACACCATCTTCCCCTTTTAATTACATTGTGAGATGAACTCGCTTTTAATGAGATGAGTGAGGGAATTTTCAACGACTGCTTGCAATTAGCAATAAGTGGGAGAATCGCAATTCGACTGAAAAGTTGCAATTGCTGTAAAATGCTAGTGCTCTACTTTGTACTCTCAGCGTTTGGATTTGCGAGTTGTTGGAATGGCTATTGCTATTTTCTTTTTATATGCTCACATGAAATGGGGGGCGTATATTGTCCGTCCGCCCGCCCGTCCTTCCACAATTGCTCGTAAACACTCAACAAGGCACAATTCTTGACTGATTTCGACGAAACTTGGTATGGTTGTTTGTTATCACCCAGGGATGAACCCTATTGAGAATCAGAAAAATCGAAAAATATTTAGTATGAGTTATTGCCCTAGTTCTTAAAACGCGCGTAAACACTCTAGAAGGCGCAATTCTTGACGGATTTTGACTAAACTTGGTGTGATTGTTTGCTGCACCTACTAGTCTGACGAATACTGAATAACTACGACATGCCTTTACTCCCGTATTTAAATATTTTCTTAATATAAATGATACGCGCTGCTCAAAATCTGTCACAATAGAGACATTATGTTACAGAAATTCACAGACCGAGTGTAGTATCCTTGTTAATCTATTGTAGTATTTGACATCTAGAATAAAAGATAAGTGTAGTTAAATAGTTGTATTAGTTTATTATTATGTTATAAATAGAATTTAAATAGAGATAAACAATCTGGAGTCTCTAATACAGTTGTATAGATCAGTGTCATCAATTATTTCACTATAAATTACAAACTAATTGTATTATAAATTACAAACTAATTATATCATCAATTACAAACTAATTATATCATCAATTACAAACTAATTGTCTTATAAATTACAAACTAATTGTCTTATAAATTACAGACTACTATAATTATATTATGTACTACAAACTAATCGCATTATAAATTACCAACTGATTGTAGGCTACTTTAAATTACAAACTGATTGTAATATAAATTACAGACTACTATAATTATATTATGTACTACAAACTAATCGCATTATAAATTACAAACTGATTGTAATATAAATTACATTTCAGTACAAATCGTAAACTATATTACCACTGAAAGATTTATTATTTGAAGTGTTATTTATGCCTATACATTACAGTGAAATGTTCAATACTGACCCTTGTAGAACACAATGTTTAATCAATTTCATCCTTTCACATAGCCATGTAAAACAAAATAATAATGATCTGTTTTCTCTAGACCAATATATGCTGTTGATCTTTGGGTAAGTGATAATCTTAAATAATATTAATTGGAGAAAATGTCAACATTAATTCAACAAAGAGTTACTTCCGGTCAGTAGTAACATTACCTGTTTAACGTGAAGAACTGAATGACATCAGAAGGATGCGAACATTAAATAATAAACAGTATATACTAGTAACAATAATGTTTAATGGACAATTGATTTTCATTCTAAACTTGGCCATATTAGATTTGTTGGATGATGTTATTTAACGTGATCAAATTACGGTAGCCAAAGAGATTTAATGAAAGGAACTTTAGCATAGTTGTAACATTAAAATATCCTGAAATTTTCACATTCTCAACAGTTGCTCGAATCGTAACTATCTGAGTCATAAGATCTATATTATGACTATGAACCATTATAAAATGTAGAAAAACCCAGATATTATTGTACCTCATTACCTTGCATGTCATTCTAAAAGTCAACAAATACTGCCTTAAAATATATACCTTTCTAAATTATACTATTATTGAGGGTCAGAACGAATCTATTCAAATCATCACAATCAATATATAATAATGACGAAATGTGATGACAGACAAATTTTCTATCTGTTATTAAATCGTTCAATTTTCTACATAATTTACACCACACTAATTACATTTAATAGTTGAATCTGTCAATATTTCAATTTATTTTACATGATACTGTGATAATTAGTCTTATACCTGAAATAATTACTCTTATGACGTCATCACCATTATTCAGGTGTCGAAATTACCTGATATCATATTGAGATAAACGTTTCTTTTGTTTTACTTCATCAGTTTTAAAGATGGTTCACTGATATCCGCTCATGGCTCATCTTCGCTTTGTTGTGTCGATGTGGTTGTTTTATCGGTGCTTGTAATTTGTAATACGACTATAATTGTTGAACCAATAACCGAATTAAAATAAGCTTATGTTAAAAGTTTAGGCTAAAAGAGACTGTTTACAATATTTAACCGAGAAAAAACCACTTTCTAAATACAGCTTAAGTGAAAATAAATACTGACCATCAATTCATTATTCATGCAAATTTTATGAAATCCTCCTTTGTAATGCTAAATTATGACTGAAAGAAAGCTCTCAAATCTTCATCAAAGTCTACCTGGCACGTGCTGATTGTTGTAAGGACAAAGAAGAGAATACATGTATAACTAAAGCTTAAAATATTTAGCAGTCTTCTTTTAGATTCCCATACCTCCTGAGGTCATCAATTGTTTCCATTTACCTTATGGTATTAATATTGAACTTGAGTTTTAAACAATGAAATCATCAAACGTATTAATCTTAATCCTAGACTCAATATTTAATATTGTCTGAAATCATCTGTTACTGGGTTAAATGACAGCTTAATATTTTCAGCATACGTCAATTTCTCAGACATTGATTATTTACAACTAGAAATATAATTCTAGATAAACTACCATCATTACCAACAAACTATTAAGTTATTAGTATCTTTCTGATCTAAATTATTTAAGCTTTCACTCACTTCTGATCATAAACAAAGATGTAAAGTCACGCTAATCATTCATTTATAATCATTTGTATTCCATTCAATGATAAATACTTCTTAATATGTAAATATTTGATTTCATAATTATTTCCTTTTTTTAACATTTTGTCTGGACATTGTCATGTTTAATAATTAAAGGGTTAAGGGGTCATGTTGTACATACAGAGCACATTAACTGTACGGATACCAGACAGCAGAGAAAGAATATTTTCTGTCACGTTCTATACTAGAGTCAACTAGTCAATAAGTTATTTAATCAGAATAAATAAAAGTCAGTAAAATAAAGATTAGATGAAGTAGAATAGAAAGTAAAGTATTTAATTTGATTTATCTCACATTTTGATTTTGTTATCGACAAGTACGTTTGTAATTTAAGTTCAGATTCATATCTGAAGTCGTGGGAAATGATAAACTGATTGACAAAGAATTTGATTGTGGGATTCGAATTCCTCTTAGTAGAGAGTATGAAAAGAAAGGTCACAGATTCGATCCTTGTTTCACACACACCCCTGAACTTGATAACATTCTCCTCCAATTTCAGTTACATTTTTTCGAATTAAAGGTTTAAAGGACTTGGGTTATATTTGTTTTTGGAGTGTTTATTTTAAATCTTTAAAAATGTGTTGTGACCTTAAAAAATCTGTGTATTTCCATTTTCAAATGGCGAGAAAAGTGTGACAATCGTGTGTCTTTAACTCAGCTGGAAATCAGTAAATTATAATGGTTCGTTTTTAGTCTTGATGTTGTTAAAGTAGTCGACACAGTGGGGAATGTCTAACAGGTTTTTTCTTCATTACTTTGTTACAGTGTTATTTATCCGTAATAAATACTGTTTACTTCATTATAAGATCTGAGACATGGATTCTGTTTTTCAAAGGGATAACAATTTCCATCGAATTGATCCAGACATAACTTAATGTCATCTTGTTTTTGAAAAAAAACACACGAAACTGTGCTGTTGGCTCAAAAGAGTGCTTTCAGGGACCTTGTTGACCCCAGTATGATGTATCTTGTATAATTTGTATCACCTGGTCGTGTGACATGGCGTCATAAGGTGAAAATAACTGTAGACATGTGAAATAATAAGATATTAATCTTATTGATAATTCTGTTAATCTCAATGATATAATTAATAATAAAATATCACAATAATTTTACATATCTTAATATTTAATTGGTATAAATTAACACTGTATAATTAGTTGACATTTACTAAAATAGATAACAGGTAGGATACATTCAAGGCCACTACTATTTTTTTTACAGGAATAGACGAAGTGACACGAGCCCAAACTGGAACACAATTAAGATTTCGGATACTGATGTCAAATTGTAAATGCACGTGGAAAGAAATGTACACAAACCAGTCCATCATTTATATTAAGGGATGCATACAAATTGTACTCAAAAAACTTGCTAGATATTTAAAAGATTAAATGGATATTACTAAATCTATTGAATCTTATATAATAATATTGATATACAATTTAAATACTTGTATTGTTTTATTCATTAAACTTGTTAGTATCTATTCTTATATTGATATTTTCTACTTTTTACTCTCATTAAAATCTAATGTAAGATTAATTCTTTACACTCAAACAATCTATTGTTTTTTAATTAAAAATTAAGTGTCAAAGATGGTGTAAGTTATCCTCTATAACAGTTTTTATAGTAATATACCACATCAAGATGTTTAATAACAATGACAATGACACCTATCTTGTTACTTATTCTACCTTTTACTATTAATTAAAGGTGTTTAATTCTTAATGTATTTTATCAAAGCATATTTACTTGGTGTCAACATATCTATAAATATTAGTTTTTATGATCGGGATAATCTGTTTTACTTCGTCTTTACCTTGATTTAATATTGTCCTGAAAGTGGAAGAAAATTATATTAACCAAAAGACACATAGAATACTGCCAATGATTATACCAGCCCAACTGCTTTTTTATATTGATTTGTGTGGCCACCAATAATTTTTTCATATAATTGTCTAGTATTCAAGTAGATCAAAGACATTTCAAAACGTTTCGGTAACATTTTTTTGAGTTATTGCCCCTTGTCTTTATAACGATTTGTGTGTGCAAAATTTGTGTGTCATTTGAGATAGAAATAGTCATAGGGTTTCATGAGAACCACTGGTGATAAAATGATGATCGATGCTGGTATGGATACTCCTGTGTAGATGTAAATGAATACTGTAGCTGCAGTGTAGGTGTGAAATAAAAATGGCGAGTGTCCCCTGTGAGATGTGCTAGGTTCCATTTAAAATGAAATTCTTCGTAAAGAACGTAGTCCAGATTTAGATTGTCATCAAATATTTTATAATAATGAAGAAGTGGAAACATCCAGTGGTTTTCCCTCATAAACTCCAGATAGAGACAAATGATAAATCCCGATGTATTAATTGCTATCTAGATACCTGTAGAGACCTACAAATCATATGTAAAACTCGGTAATACAAATATACAACCGTAAATGATTTTGAAATGAAACCCCCAATAGACTCCACCATTTGGAGGATCATCAACAAGGTTATACAAAAACTACTCAAAGATGGGATTTATAACCTGTTGAGATTTTTTACATCATACTCTATAATTACCAGCTTACTAATCCTACACAAATCTAAACTTGATCAGATAATATATACCTACTGAATAAAATGCTGCATTAGAATTCCCCAAGGAGTCCTTCTTACACCCTACTTATTACCAGTTTTTACAAAATTCTTCCCTTTCTCTCTAGTTAAGACTATATCTACTGCCCCCAGCTGTTTAATGGTAATTTGGATCAAGTTAGAGTATAAAATAAGTCTGTTATATGACTAGAACTAGTAGAAACTCAGATTTAAATCAAGTCATAAATTGTAGAATAAAAAGGTTATAAATAAAGGTTAATTACAACTTGTCTAAAATATATTGAGTCCCCTCTTAAAATCATTACCTAGTTTCTATATATCACATAATTTAATTCTACTTTAATAAATCTTACACAAAATTAACACTACTGTTAAAATCATTACCTAGTTTCTATATATCACATAATTTAATTCTACTTTAATAAATCTTACACAATACTAACACTACTGTTAAAATCATTACCTAGTTTCTATATATCACCTACTTTAATTCGACTTTAATAAATCTTACACAATAATAACACTACTGTTAAAATCATTACCTAGTTTCTTTATATCACATAATTTAATTCTACTTTAATAAATCTTACACAATATTAACACTGCTGTTAAAATCATTACCTAGTTTCTATATTTCACATTGTTTAATTCTACTTTAATAAATCTTACACAATATTAACACTACTGTTAAAATCATTACCTAGTTTCTAAATATCACATTATTTAATTCTACTTTAATAAATCTTACACAATATTAACTCTGCTGTTAAAATCATTACCTAGTTTCTATATATCACATAATTTAATTCTACTTTAATAAATCTTACACAATATTAACACTACTGTTAAAATCATTACCTAGTTTCTATATATAACATAATTTAATTCTACTTGAATTAATCTTACACAATAACACTACTGTTAAAATCATTACATAGTTTCTATATATCACATAATTTAATTCTACTTTAATAAATCTTACACAATATTAAAACTACTGTTAAAATCATTACCTAGTGTGTATATATCACATAATTTAATTCTACTTTAATAAATCTTACACAATATTAACACTACTGTTAAAATCATTACCTAGTTTCTATATATCACATAATTTAATTCTACTTTAATAAATCTTACACAATATTAACACTACTGTTAAAATCATTACCTAGTTTCTATATATCACATAATTTAATTCTACTTTAATAAATCTTACACAATATTAACACTACTGTTAAAATCATTACCTAGTTTCTATATATCACATAATTTAATTCTACTTTAATAAATCTTACACAATATTAAAACTACTGTTAAAATCATTACCTAGTTTCTATATATCACATAATTTAATTCTACTTTAATAAATCTTACACAATATTAACACTACTGTTAAAATCATTACCTAGTTTCTATATCACATGATTTAATTCTACTTTAATAAATCTTACACAATATTAAAACTACTGTTAAAATCATTACCTAGTTTCTATATATCACATAATTTAATTCTACTTTAATAAATCTTACATTATATTAACACTACTGTTAAAATCCTGGTCTTTAACATTATTGATTTATAAACTCTACAAGACAGGACAAAAATGGAAAAACTACTAGTCCTTGTAAACCTTTTCCTAAGGCCTTCAAGTAATCAAAGTTAAAATTAGCAAAAAGATGTTCTGATTTCACATACACAAGGACACTTCTACAGTAAGTTGTCGTTCCAAACTTTAGGCATTGGTACTCGATATGCAACGCCTCTCTTTAGCCAATTTCAGTTATAATAATATTGATCTAGTATATTAATCAGTAGTTAGGACTTTTTTACAAATCTGTGCCATTTTCCTTTGCTTCACTTAGGATAAGTTTTTTGGAAACCCTCATTGTAGTACATTATTCTTCTGATCATTTCATGTGACGGTTATCTCCCCTTGACTACAAGTAAGGATAAATGTGAAACACATTACTTGATTGTAATTTGATCAAACTTAACCAACCGTTTGAAAATAATACATCTCATAAGAAGAACAAACTAACTCTACAGAACTGGAACTGTCTTACCCCCCTTATATTGTATGCTTCAATCTTATAGAAAACAATGAAAACATTATTTTAGAGAGGATTACATTCGACACTTTTAGCAGATTGGTGTAACTGTGTGACATGACATTATAACAGAAGGATAAAAACAATGTGAACAAAAGGTTTTCATTAATAACCAACTTAATGTAGAATTTTCTGCAACCATTTAACCAACTTTATCCGAGAACGTTAGGTGAACCACATTTTGTTAAAGTAAGATCTGAAACTTCATTTTCAAAAGACACTTTTCATATTGAAATCTAACAAATGACAAGGTCACATAAACAATCCTTGTCTTACCCCTGTTATATTGTATTCTTTAATCTTATAGAAAACCATGAAAACATTGTTTTACATTCGACACTTTTAGCAGCTTCGTGTAACTGTTTGACATGACATTATAACAGAAGGATGAAAACAATGTGGACAGATCAAATATATTTTTAGTATTTCCACATGTTTTCAATATTCAGTTTTTAGTTTTTATCTGTTCGGAAGTTGTGAAGTAAACGCTTTATGATGGATACTACTACCTATTGAAAAGAGAACAAATGTTTTAACAATGGAAGACTTCAATGTTCAAATAGAAAATATCTCTCAATTTTCCTCTATAAAAAATCTTATTGTACGAACATGAAACTATTTGTTTGTTTTCATTGAACTGATACCTTTATATCAATCATAACCGGAACTTGAACATGTTTTTTATCTACTGAAACTTAACATCTGGTTGACTAAAATTTGTTTGGAAGAATGTTTGACAGGATTCGACTTATGTCTTTGTAAGTAAAATCTGATAAGGGTACAAGATCTTAATAATGAGTATAGACAATTTGAAGATTAATTGAGAGACAAACATGAACTCAACCATCCATCATCAATTATTCAGTATTTATAATGAATAACCAGTAATAAAGTATTTCTATAAACAGTTAGTGTCAAGTTCTATCTAATATTTAAAACAGTTTAAACTCAAGTATCAAGTTATTATTTAATTGTTAGTCACATGTACTGACAATTCTATACTTGAACTGATTTTCAAGTACAACTGTCGCGTCACATACTTTAAAATCATCGATGTTCGATTTAGTGTCAATCATCAATAAAAATCATTGTTTATCAAAATAGACATTACTTACAGTGATTTATATAAGAGAAATTAAAGTATTTAAAATCAAGTTTATCGTAAGAAATAATGGTTGTAATTTATTGAGGTAAAATGTTGAATAATTGTAAGAAAGTAAAATAAATGTTGTTGTAGAAAATGTTTTTCTGGTTGATTTAATCTTTTTCTCACCATCATTTTGTCACTATCGTCAAGTGATTTGTGTGGGGAATTAAATAATTTAAGGAATTCGATACTAGAAATATCTATAACATGCCAAGTTCCTTTTTTAAAATTTACATTCCAATACAGAGCTATTTCGATGATGGAATGTTGCCTGATACTTTTACTTTTCGTTGTATCTAGATTCTGTGTATAAGTGTCTTGGTTATCTATCAATTACACGTTCAATAAATATTGTTATCACTGGACACATGTATCTACCTATAACCTACTGTTTTATATCGTTTGATGTTCAAGTCTATAACCATTATCTTATTACCAGTTTAAATATATTTCTTAAGGTACCAATGATTCTGATTTGCTGCCAACATTTTATCGGTATCTGTTGACTATAAATTATGTAATTTTATAAGTAATGTAAACTCTATAATTACTATCAAGTGTTGTAAGTTTAGTGATATCATCTCATTAATCACATTAACATAGTTAGAATCTCATTCCTGGAGTTCTGGTAGTCTTGATTTACCATTGATGGCTTCCTTCTGGATATAAAGATGGTTTACAACGGCGTAAGACAAGGATCACTACTAACACCTTGCTTTTTATCGTTTTGTATCAATGACTGTAATGCTAAGTATGTTGCAATTATGGATATTTAAATAATAATATCACATTGCTGTGATTTTTCTTTTCATTTTCAATGTAATATACAGATAACTGTAAAGGACTAGATAGCGTATCAATTCCGAGAATACGACACATACGAATTATTTTACGATTTGACATGTGGACAGTCGTTGAGAGATGTTTTCAATGATGTTTTGAAATATGCTAGATCAGCAGATATCGATAATGAATGATTGTAACATTAACATAAATATCAGCTGTATGATTATAGATTAATACTATTGGTCAATTGACTGTAAACAGAATCTAATTTGAAACCCTTTCAATCATCAACAAGATTTTATTATCCAAAACATTATTGTCACCTGTACATTATATAAATAGATTATGAGGTTAAAATGGACGACAATAGTTTGTGAGAACTCTTATACAGAAGATATTTTTAATTCGAATATCTAGTAATCTTTTCGAAACATTGAATGACATTTTATGATGAATTATCATTCCTTTGTGAGGTCTTAAAAAGTAAAATATTCCTGTCTGGCATATAACCATATACCATATCACCTTTACAATGGTCAGTCTCAAACATCAAAGTTTTATATGAACATTTATCAAAAATCTGTCTTCTAATCACCAAGAAATAGAAATGAGGAGGTGTGTAGAGTAAATTAGCTGTCTTTATATTCTAGTTGATTGTATTGTATTAAAGATAGTAGAATAGACAGTAGGCAGGACAGATAGAGAATGAAAGACGCCATATTGTATCCAGTACCTCCACTATTATTAATGAGGGATTCTAATGAATAACAGTTTGATCTTAAAGCGTTATGAATTTTCTTTATTTTACTATAATAGTTAGAAAACAAACAGACCGCTGAAATCCGTGTTCTAAAAGTGATTAAGATTTATAATAGAAAGTGTGAGACCAACAGATAAACAATCATACTGCTTGACTGACTCCTAACTTTTCTTGTTTTCATGTAACGATGAAATTCCTGTCGCCTATTACCACAATAACTGGGATGTTACAGAGTTGATTGTCTTCTATTAAAACTGTCAAACTCAACAGGCACAACCTCTAAAATACTTTCTATTATTATCTTTACTGTTATTAGCTCTATTATAGAGACTAGTTCTGTCTTCATAAGTGTCAAAATCTACATTTGATATGATTTTGATAGTAACTGAGCATTAAGACCATATAGAACATACTGCTTTTAATATTTGTGAACTATTTATCAATTTAGATAAAATGAAAGTTTTGGTGTTCACACGTCAATCACATGGTGTTAGTTTTTACCTGGATACATCAACAATTTATTCTACTTTAAAATGTCTTTTTCTACTTCAGTTTGATGAAATATGTGTTTTTATCTCAATACTTTTATCATCTTATCTTCGTCTATGTTTTATAGTACAGTGCTCTTCAGAAAGCAGGTTGAAGTGTATTCTTCTCTTTTAGGAATAGAATTATCATTTCCGGTTTTAAATAGTGAAAAAAATTTCACGAGAGGACCAATCATTTAGACATCTTAATTGAGAAATTTTCCGGCCAGCAGTTTTCTGTGATTAGAATGGCTACTCTACTGACATGATAATAACAGTTTTAAAACAGAACATCAACTTAGTTTTAATCTAGATTGAAATAGTGTGAACCATTATAAAATATATTTTACAACTTCTACTATTTGGTCCATGTTTAAAATCTTATCTGATTTTTAAAACCTTTATTTATTTGATAATAAATGATCTAATCTTATTGAATGATATTATTTAAGAAAAGAGAATTGATGTGTTTAGATCATTAAAACTGTAACCTAAGGCTGTCCTGTCAATATGGTGAACTCTCAGTAGAAGAAATTGACTTGTAGAATGTAACAACCTATAATTAGTGTAGAATTCTAGAATTTATTTGATTAAAGATTATGTTCAAGTGAAAATATAAAGAAATAAAATGATGTATAGGTGTTGGTATTGTCTATAAAATAACTTGATTTGTATAGAAAAACATTTTGATCAGTATTTAACCTTTTAAACATCTATGTTCAGATCAATGATTTGGAGCGTAGTTGACACCATCTTCCCCTTTTAATTACATTGTGAGATGAACTCGCTTTTAATGAGATGAGTGAGAGAATTTTCAACGACTGCTTGCAATTAGCAATAACTGGGAGAATCGCAATTGGACTGAAAAGTAAAATGCTTGAGCTCTACTTTGTACTCTCAGCGTTTGCGAGTTGTGGGAATGGCTATTGCTGTTTTCTTTTTATACGCTCACATGAAATGGGGGGCGTATATTGTCTGTCCGCCCGCCCGTCCTTCCACAATTGCTCGTAAACACTCTACAAGGCACAATTCTTGGCTGATTTCGACGAAACTTAGTATGGTTGTTTGTCATCACCCAGGTATAAACCCTATTGAAAATCAGAAATCGAATATTTAGTATGAGTTATTGCCCTAGTTCTTAAAACGCTCGTAAACAGGCACAATTCTTGACGGATTTTGACGAAACTTGGTGTGATTGTTTGTTGTCACCTAAGGATGATTCCTAATGAAAATCAGAAAAAATCGAAAAATAACTGGTATGAGTTATTGCCCTTGTTCTTGAAAATGCGTTCAATTTGTAGCAATCACTATCTACTGCACACTTGACTAGTCTGACGAATACTGAATAACTACGACATTCCCTTACTCCCGTATTTAAATAGTTTCTTAATATAAATGATACGCGCTGCTCTAAATCTGTCACAATAGAGACATTATGTGACAGAAATTCACAGACCGAGTGTAGTATCCTTGTTAATCTATTGTAGTATTTGACATCTAGAATAAAAGATAAGTGTAGTTAAATAGTTGTATTAGTTTATTATTATGTTATAAATAGAATTGAAATAGAGATAAACAATCTAGAGTCTCTAATACAGTTGTATAGATCAGTGTCATCAATTATTTCACTATAAATTACAAACTAATTGTATTATAAATTACAAACTAATTATATTATAAATTACAAACTAATTCTATTATAAAATACGTCTAATTTAATTATAAATTACAAACTAATCATATTATAAATTACAAACTAATTGTATTTTATATTACAACCTAATAGTATTATAAATTACAAACTAATTCTATTATAAAATACGTCTAATTTAATTATAAATTACAAACTAATCATATTATAAATTACAAACTAATTGTATTTTATATTACAAACTAATAGTATTATAAATTACAAACTAATTCTATTATAAAATACGTCTAATTTAATTATAAATTACAAACTAATCATATTATAAATTACAAACTAATTGTATTTTATATTACAACCTAATAGTATTATAAATTACAAACTAATTCTATTATAAAATACGTCTAATTTAATTATAAATTACAAACTAATCATATTATGAATTACAAACTAATTGTATTTTATATTACAAACTAATCGCATTATAAATTAGGCTACTTTAAATTACAAACTGATTGTAATATAAATTACAGACTACTAATTATTTTATGAATTACAAACTAATTGTACTGGTAACAATAATGTATAATGGACAATTTATTTCATTCTAAACTTAGTCTTCTTAAGTTTGTTGAATGATTTTAGTTAACGGTAGCCAAAGAGATTTAATGAGTGGAACTTTAGCGTAGTTGTAATATTAAAATATGCTGAAACTTTTCACATTCTCAACAGTTGTTGTAAATGATGCTCGAATCGTAACTATCTGAGTCATAAGATCTATATTATGACTATGAACCATTATAAAATGTAGAAAAACCCAGATATTATTGTACCTCATTACCTTGCATGTCATTCTAAAAGTCAACAAATACTGCCCTAAAATATATACCTTTCTAAATTATACTATTATTGAGGGTCAGAACGAATCTATTCAAATCATCACAATCAATATATAATAATGACGAAATGTGATGACAGACAAATTGTCTATCTGTTATTAAATCGTTCAATTTTCTACATAATTTACACCACATTACATTTAACAGTGTTGAATCTGTCAATATTTCAATTAATTTATTTTACATGATACTGTGATAATTAGTCCTATACCTGAAATAATTACTCTTATGACGTCATCATCATTATTCAGGTGTCGAAATTACCTGATATCTTATTGAGATAAACGTTTCTTTTGTTTTACTTCATCAGTTTTAAAGATGGTTCACTGATATCCGCTCATGGCTCATCTTCGCTTTGTTGTGTCGATGTGGTTGTTGTGTCAATGTTTGTAATTTGTAATACGACTATACATACTTGTTGAACCCATAACCGAATAAAAATAAGCTGAAAATGAATGCTGACCATCAATTCATTATGTATGCAAATTTCATGAAAACCTCCATTGTAATGCTAAATTATGACTGAAAAGAAACTGTCAAATCTTCATCAAAGTTTACCTGGCACGTGCTGGTTGTTATCAGTGAAAAGGGTGAGAATACCTGTATAACTAAAGCGTAAAATATTCAGCAACCTTCATTTAGGTTCCCATACCTCCTGAGGTCTTAGATCTTTTCATTTACCTTGTGGTTTTCATATTGAACTTG